>NC_133328.1:119569499-119869499 GCF_042186555.1 Aquarana catesbeiana
CCCTGCAGCTGGCGCTGGCTGACACAGGGGAGATCATATAACGGGACCGGAGCAGCCTGAAAATAAGTATACTAATTTTTCTTCCACAGCTTAATCAGAATAGATGTCAGCATGGGCAGCTTCCTCCCTGTGACTGTTGGCGGGGGTTCTTCTCCCAGTGTTACATTTAAAATCGGCGCTGCTATGCGAGACTTTGCCTGCACAGCCATGTCAACTTTGAATAAGTAAACTACGCGTCCCATCTGCCACCGTGGCAGACATTCTTGTAGTTTCAATGGAGTACGAGTGTGGTAATCAGCGCACTCGTAGTCAATTGACACTTCCTAGCTTTCTAACCAAAAGCCTGTAAAGAGGTACCAAGCAGAAAGCTGAAGGAAGAGTACAGGAACCTGACATTGCACTGCGATCCACACTGATTGCGAGTGTAAAGCTTTGCAGGCTGCTGTGGGAAAAAATTCTAAATGCCATTTTCCTATAAAAAAAATAAGTGCATTTGTTATTTTTTCCTTAGGTTTTACCTGGCACAAGGCCTAAAATAATAAAATACGTTCTTTGAGCCAAGTAGCATATCAGTCTAATGATGCACACACATACATCAATTTCATGTAACCATTTTTTTATTTCATCTGAATCTTTTGTCATTGGAAGTTTTCTAAATTGAAGGTGCTGTGCATATTAGTTTTTTTTTTTTTTAATTGATAAAAATGACTGTGGATTTCGTACATTCTGCATTTTTTTCTTCTCCAAGGTCAGTTTGCAAGAATATTAGATTATATCATACGGTCCAAAAATTATGAAATTTTTTCCAATTCTAATAGCTTCCTTTTTTGATTTGATTGAAACTGGTGGGAAAAACATCCACAAAAACAGTCTAAATATACATTGGAATGGATTTTTACATTTTTTTTTTTTTTTTTTAACTATGGGCACAACTTTTCTGTTATCTTGTGACCCTGCCTGTTTCATTTGGCAGTTGTCATCTGTTCCTATTTAGAAACCACTAGTTAAAAAGCCTAATTTTCGTTAATTTGTCAAACTGATGGGAAAATAGCAGTCATTGTTCAGCGATGGCTACCATTTATTCACTAGCCATCCTAAATTATCACAATAACACGACTTCATTGTTGTTGAAGTGGAGTTCCACCCAAAAGTAGAACTTCCGCTCATTTGTCTCGTTCCGCCCTCCGGTGCCACATTTGGCACTTTTCGCGCGGGGGGGGGGGGATACCTTTTGACAGGTATCCTGTCCCCACTTCTGGGAGCCCAGGCCGTGGTGAATTACATCACAGCTCGGCTCCCTCCTCCTTCTCCCGCCACCGGGCCAGTAGGAGAGCGCAGCGGTGCCTCAAGCATACGCAGTAGGGACCCGGCGTGAAGCCGTAATGCTACACTGCCGGGCTCCCTTACCCGCAATAGCGGCAGCAGCATCCAACTGATGGAAACATCAGCTGCGGTGCCGATATTGTTGGACTCCAGGACAGCTAAGTATCCTATTATTAAAAGACAGCAGCTGCTGGCTTTTCATTTTAACAGGAGAGGGCGGACCCCCTCTTTAAAGCAGAGTTTCACTTGTTTTTAAGTTTATTAAAAGTCAGCAGCTACAAAAAGTGCAGCTGCTAACTTTTAATAAACAGCCACTCCCCTGTCCCATGGTCCAGCAAAGTATACCACCCGAAGCCTCGCTCCTCTCCCTTCTGCAGTGCCTTCTGCAGCGCCGACATTGCAAGTGCGACAGCTTGCGGCTTCACAGCTAGGTGCGCACTGCACCATCTCAGTGGCCAGGCAATCCTCTGGGACCTGTAACGTATCCCAGAAGATTGTAGGGAAGAAGGGGGAGAGGAGGCGTCGCCTATGCAGTGGGAGCTGGGTACCTGTCAAAACTTGATACCCACTCCCCCCCCCCCCCCCTCAAAAAAAAAAAAAAAGAAAATTACATACCAAATGTGGAATGTCAGAGGGCAAGGAGTGCTTAAAGTGGAAGTTCCACTTTTTGGTGGAACTCCACTTTAAGCTTTAATGTTACTCGTATTTAGGAATGTGCTTAGTAGGACAAACGTTTTCTGGCTGTCTAGCTTCATACAAAGAGTTCGATTTTACCTGGCTACTATAAGGGCCTATTCAGATGGCTTTTTCTTGTCCACTTGCTGAACAAAGTGCCCTTTATCTGCCAGCCTGACAAAGCGTGCCAATCTGAACATGCTTAGGATAGCCATTTGCGTTGTGCCAGTCAGAACATTTATATAGAACCGTGTTTCTCAACCTTTTTCCAGTCGAGGCAGCCTTTAAAATTATGCACAATTTCGAAGCACCCCATTCTAAAATGTAAAAAACTAAACTATTAGTTTTACATATTGCAGCAGCAACCATACACATCTTAAGATGCCCAACATTGGAGGTGATTTATTCTTTCAAAGCAAATACTCTTTTGCACATTGGTACTGACTAGTATATCTGCATTTATTCTTCCTCATTTTCTCTTTCCCATGCAGGTAATGGTGGGCCCAGTGCTGACAGACGGGTGGGGAGGGTCAAACAAAGATGCTGTGCAGGTGCCCGATGTCCTTCATTAAAAGCATATGGTTAGGATGCTGGCGGTTGATCTGCACAGCGCCCAAGGTTGTAATGTTGCACAATGAAAACCTATCACTATGTAACAAAAAAGCAGGCTTGATCCACCCGCTGAATTGTATACAATTTTTGGGCAATGTTTAGGCATTTTGCCAAGGCACCCCTGAAGAACTCAGAATGCATACCAGGGTGTTTAGGCACCCTAGTTGAAAAAGGCTGATATAGAACACTAAGGCATACCAGACATTGGCTTCAATGGCTTCTGAAAGGGAGAACATTTTTTGAAGGGTTGGAATACCTGCCTGCCAAGTAACATGGGCTCTGGATGTTTTTTGGGTTTTTTTCTTTTTTCCCCAGTGACCATATGAACAAATCCTTAATTAGTTGGCTCTGCCTTGCAGCTTCATTTTGTGGTTATTGGCTCCATAAGCAGTTACCATGTTAATGCCACTTGACTATCACTGCTGTAAAGCAAATGAACGCTAAAGCGATACTGCCAAAGACCAGAAGCTTCTGTTGAAGTGTTTTAAAATTGATGATCTGTTATGCTTCAGTTCATTGTTGGATTCTGTGATGAGCCTGTCTCGTGTTGCTGTTTATTTCCACCTTGGAAAACCTACTACATGTCAATTTTCATTAAAAATTATTTTTTTATAGCTACTATAAGATCTGTGTTACTCTTTACCAGCTGAAATTGTGAACTTCCCAGGCATTACATTTTATCGCACTTCATGCAATGAAAGCCTAAATATTCTTTATACCTTGGTTTATGTAGAACTGTTAATGACATTTACTTATCCATATGTAGGTCAAAAAATATAATGCTTAGGTTGATAACTGACAAAAGAAATAAAGCCATTAATGTATTTGCCTGTTATGTAGTGTTTCTGTACTGTTCTATGCTATACAGTGGGGACGGAAAGTATTCAGACCCCCTTAAATTTTTCACTCTGTTATATTGCAGCCATTTGCTAAAATCATTTAAGTAAATTTTTTTTCCTCATTAATGTACACACAGCACCCCATATTGACAGAAAAAGACAGAATTGTTAACATTTTTGCAGATTTATTAAAAAAGAAAAACTGAGATATCACATGGTCCTAAGTATTCAGACCCTTTGCTGTAACACTCATATATTTAACTCAGATTCTGTCCATTTCTTCTGATCATCCTTGAGATGGTTCTACACCTTCATTTGAGTCTAGTTGTGATTGATTATACTGATTGGACTTGATTAGGAAAGCCACACACCTGTCTATATAAGACCTTACAGCTCACAGTGCATGTCAGAGCAAATGAGAATCATGAGGTCAAAGGAACTGCCTGAAGAGCTCAGAGCCAGAATTGTGGCAAGGCACAGATCTGGCCAAGGTTACAAAAAAATTTCTGCTGCACTTAAGGTTCCTAAGAGCACAGTGGCCTCCATAATCCTTAAATGGAAGATGTTTGGGACGACCAGAACCCTTCCTAGAGCTGGCCGTCCGGCCAAACTGAGGTATCGGGGGAGAAGAGCCTTGGTGAGAGAGGTAAAGAAGAACCCAAAGATCACTGTGGCTGAGCTCCAGAGATGCAGTTGAGGTATGGGAGAAAGTTGTAGAAAGTCAGCCATCACTGCAGCCCTCCACCAGTCGGGGCTTTATGGCAGAGTGGCCTGACGGAAGCCTCTCCTCAGTGCAAGACACATGAAAGCCTGCATGGAGTTTACTAAAAAAAAAAAAAAAAACACCTGAAGGACTCCAAGATGGTAAGAAATAAGATTCTCTGGTCTGATGAGACCAAGATAGAACTTTTTGGCCTTAATTTTAAGCGGTATGTGTGGAGAAAACCAGGCACTGCTCATCACCTGTCCAATACAGTCCCAACAGTGAAGCATGGTGGTGGCAGCATCATGCTGTGGGGGTGTTTTTCAGCTGCAGGGACAGGACGACTGGTTGCAATCGAGTGAAAGATGAATGTGGCCAAGTACAGGGATATCCTGGATGAAAACCTTCTCCAGAGTGCTCAGGACCTCAGACTGGGCCGAAGGTTTACCTTCCAACAAGACAATGACCCTAAGCACACAGCTAAAATAAAGGAGGAGTGGCTTCACAGCAACTCCGTGACTGTTCTTGAATGGCCCAGCCAGAGCCCTGACTTAAACCCAATTGAGCATCCCTGGAGAGACCTTAAAATGGCTGTCCACCAACGTTTATCATCTAACCTGACAGAACTGGAGAGGATCCCCAAATCCAGGTGTGAAAAACTTGTTGCATCTTTCCCAAAAAGACTCATGGCTGTATTCGATCAAAAGGGTGCTTCTACTAAATACTGAGCAAAGGGTCTGAATACTTAGGACCATGTGATATTTCAGTTTTTCTCTTAATAAATATGCAAAAATGTCAACAATTCTGTGTTTTTCTGTCAATCTGGGGTGCTGTGTGTACATTAATGAGGAAAAAAAAATAAACAAATGATTTTAGCAAATGGCTGCAATATAACAAAGAGTGAAAAATTCAAAGGGGTCTGAATACTTTCCGTCCTCACTGTATGTTCTATTAGCTGAATAGCAGCTTCCAAAGACTGCATATTAAGCCAGGTGCTACTTTCACATCTCAAATTCTAGGAGACATCTGACTTCTGCCAGTACAAGATGGAATTCTCATTAATGCTAGTGTTGCAGCAAACTAATCATTTTTTGGTCACTTGAGAAAAATGAAACGTGATTAAACATATAGACCTGTTGAGAGCCAGAGAGCAGACCGTGGAAAACTTAAATGTCAGAACATAAGCAAGCAAGTAGTCTAAAAAAGTGTTCTTGAAAAATATGTAGCATAACCTGAAGTTGGGCAATACAAAGTTAAATTCAGGCTAACAGATATGATTTGCCTCGAGAAAGGACATTTACATTTTTGTCAGCTGACTTTGGCAATTTTTTAACCCTACACAGCGCTTCAGGTAAATCTGCATGCAAGGACCAAAATGCACTGCCTGTTTTAGTAATCTAAACTGTAGAGTTCATGAGGCATTTTTAAAAACTGAGCAAAGAAAGCTAACCATAACAGTTGGAGTACTTGGCAGTGGTGACCAATCAGGCTTCATCCTCTGCCGGTTGAATGAATGTAGGCCTTCATGATCGAGCCTTCTGTCCCTCAAAATGTTACTGGATACACATTCCCTAGAGCCCATCTCTACATGACTTGCATCATCATGGCTCATGACTGCCTCCCAGGAAATCTGGATGCTTAAAAAAAAAAAAAATCCTCAAGAATGTACTCCAGTACATTGCAGAAAAGCAATTATGTGGGATGCCAAGCAATTTGAACATTTATAATTCTTATCATACAGTACATGACACCAGAAGTGATTCATAGACCGCAGGTTATATATTGCTACCTTCAGGTGATTTGGCACTAGCAAAAGCTTTGCTTGGTCTGCCCCCCTGGTCTCCCCTTATAACACCACCCACTCAGTGAGGCTTTAGGTTTTTGCTAGTGTTCTTTGTCTACTTTTGGAGATGTTTCCCCTACTATCGTTTCCCTAGATTTAACTACCTCCTTCAACTGACATTGGTTACTGTCTTCATGACTCATCAGTTTCCGGATTGGTGACCCTCAAGCACACCTTGGGAACTGGACGCCACAGTAGCAGGGCTGTCCTGTAATGTTTGCTTAGGACACCAGATCATACCTTCAGCGCTCACTTTGGTACATTGTGCAATCAGTATTGTTAACCACAGGGTACTCTACAGGTTCAGGACCTTGCTCCATCCCTTTGGCACCCAGACCCTAAAGACCGCTCTGTGGGTATGTCCACCGCGACAGGCAAAGCTACGACCAGTGATGTGGACAAAGGCCATGTACCCTTTTCTTTGTGTTTTTTTTTGTGTTTTTTTGTTTTACCAGTTCCATGCTAATATGTCTTGATGGCTCTATAGTATAAACTACTGCCTTATTCTACAACAACACATATCAGAGTGCTATGAATACAAGCAGTTCATATGGCACAAGTGCACTGGTGTTTTTTCCATACACAAATTTGGCGGTTCTTTTTAACCTCTCACTGAAAATGTATTTCCAGCTACTGAAACCATGCTTATAAGACTTAGCTGTGGAATTCTGGCTGCCATTTTCTGTTACCAATGCAAGCTGATTGTTTGCGACACTATCTGCTGACCAACTCCAAAAGGAAGCCACTGGACACTCTGAACCCTTTTAATCCACATTCACTGCGTTAGTACCCTTCAGGGGAATACCCTCACTTGGCAATAGAGGATTACATGCACATGGGACAGACAGTGGTGAGTCTGCTGCAGGCCCAGAGGAAACTTCAAGTTTCTCTCAAGTTAAAAGTTTCCCTCGCTGTGGAGCAAGGTCTAACACCAACGCTCGAAGCCCATGACTCCAGCTCCTATACAAGTGCACTGCATATAGAGTTTAGCCAAAAGTGGTCCATCCCCATGGTAGACCTGGCCATTCTTGCACTTAATGCTGGCATTACCATCCCTATTAAGGGTACCCCTCCTTTAGAGATTGTGGATAGGCACTTAGGGATGCTTTTAAAAAACATCTTTGCACTAGTAGGTCCGCCCACTGTCACCTAAGAAAGTGCCCTAACTATGGCTAACTGGAGCTCAGAAATTCATGATGAAACTTCAACAACCCAAATCTTTACTCAGAGTTGCTACTTTTTTTCTTCAGCCCTAATATTTGTGTGGAGGTCATGGAGAACCTGGTTAGTCAGTTTTTACTTTCTCTGCACATGCGCTGAATCCTATGGCCTAAAGATTGGGCAACTGATCTGATGCAAGATAGATGCAATTTCAATATGCCCTTCAAGGGTAAGCTTCTCTTTGACAAGGCCTTCAGTGAACACATGGGAGAGGTTTCAGACCTCATTATCTAAAGTACGACTTCCCAGATACAATCATTATCTACTGCAGTCCTTCCAGTCACGGCAAGCCTTTCTTCTCTAAGCCCACCTGATCTACTTAAAAGCCTTCCTCAGGACAATAGGTCACCCCTCCTGTGGATGAGATGGGGTGGACTACGTTCACATACCCCAGCTTAGAAAAGAGATGCTAAAAAATCTTCTCTTTACCTTTTCAAGGAGATGTACAATTAATTATTGTCCTCTCCTAACCTCTCTACTTCTCCTTCTCTACTCACTTGGAAAAGAACATGATTCCTTAACCCTTTTGTTGCCAGAGCTGTTTTTTCATTTTTTTGCACACGTTTAAAAAAATCATTTTAGGCCTGAAGATTATGTAAAACCCCCAAACATATATTTTCTGAAAGCAGACATCTTGGAGAATAATATATTTGTAGTAAGGCTGCTTTCACACTGAGGCGTGCGGGCGCTGGTGGTACAGCGGTGCTAAATATAGCGCCGCTTTACCATCGTTTTAGGGTTAAAACCGCCCGCAAAGCACCGCTGCAGCTGTGCTTTGCCGACAGGTATGCTGCGCTGCCCTATTGTTTTCAATGGGAAGAGGCGCTTTAGGAGCGGTAAATACACCGCTCCTACAGCGATCCAAAGATGTGGCTTGCAGGACTTTTTTGACCGCCCTACAAGCGCACTGCTCCAGTGTGAAAGCCCTAGGGGCTTTCACATTGGAGTGCATTTAGTGGCTCTTTCAGGGAGCTTTGCAGGCGCTATTTTTAGCACTTTAGCGCCTGCAAAGCGCCTCAGTGAAAGCAGCCTTACATTTTTTTTTTTTTTTTTTGTCATGTGATATTAGTGCAACAGTTTATGAAACACAACATTTCAGTAAATACACTAAAGTGAATTTTAGGGTACATAAACACAATGTATTACCCAATTTTTGGTAAAAAATAAGAGGTTGCTCTGAGTAAATATATACCCAACATGTTAAGCTGTAAAATTGCGTGTGCCCGTGAAACAGGGAAAAAGGTACCATTTATTTTTCATAGGTGACACTTTAAAAGCCTGTAGGGGCCATCGGTTTAGAGTTAACTGTAGATAATGGGTCTAGAATTATTGCTCTCACTCTGGCGTGCCCAGTGATATGTAACATGTAGTGCAATTGACATTTCTCACCTGTCCTCCAATGAAAATTGGAAATTGCAGTATGGCTGGGGAAAATGACACATGGATCCAGAAGTGATGTTTTTACACATCACTACTGGATCAGTAACAGGAAGGGGAGAGCAACAAATGGAGCTTCGCTGGTTTCCCTCCCCTCTACCCGACAGCACCCACTATGCTGGTCCCGCGTGCATGGATGAGCAAGCAGAACCCGGGAAACATGGCGGGGAAGGGGTGTGTCGAAGCTATACAATGGCTGCAGAGCCGCCAGATCGCTTCTATCTGACATCCAACAGTTGGCTTGTTCCTCCTTCCCTCTATAGCCAGTGCCCTATTAAAATTGGGTTCTGGGTCCTTTACAGCACATAGAGTTCTGCACTCCTTCTATGAGTGATGCCACTGACTAAATTCTAGTTTCTCATTTCTCCCGAATTGTTGGTTGATCAGTGGCTGTTCAATCTCCACTATTGATGTAGCGAGGTGTTTCTGCTATTATGTTTTTGATTTGAGGCCTGTTGGCTGCCTTGTTTTCTCCATGTGGACCTGTTGTGGCTGTTTAGCTGTGTCGTTGCCCACCCCTCGATTATAGCTTAGGGGAAGTTCCATGGTCTATGAATAAATTCCTGTGACCTGTACTCTAAGATAAACCTAAGGATGTTAGATGTAACTGTAAATTCTGTATAGGTCACAGGTCCTTCCCCTCTCTTCTCTGTGATCACTCTGTTGCTTGCTGTCAAATGGTGCCTGATTAAGTGAGGATATATTGGGTCACCAGGAGGCACACCCATCAAAGGATTTGCCAGTGTCCAATCACCTAAAGGTAGTGGCATATAACCTGTGGTCTATGAATAGATTGTGTCCTGCACTGTACTCTGAGATATGAAATATACAGGTATGTCAAAATTCCTCTTTTTATTAGATTTTATAAAATGGCCCCATAATCCCCAAATGACTTCTGCTCCTATGGACTGGTATAAGTACTTGCTACACAATTTTACATTGATTTGGCTATCTGAATAAATCTTGTGCCATGTTATTAGTGTGACAATCGTATAGAAAAAAACTGGTTCAAAGTTTACGTTTTTTTTTTGCTTGGCTGAACACCACCCTTGAAGTTTTAGGCCCAAAATGTATGAAACTCAAGTAGGATGGTTGGCCATGACTTGGTGATTCATATGTAATGTCTTAAAATCAGGGGAAAATCATGGGTGCGTGTTATACGGCGATCCCCCGCTGATTGTGAGCAGAGCGAGCGCCGGCCGCCGATATACATACATAGCCAAGTGTACTCGGCTAGTTCCACTCACAGTCATGCCCAGTCCCGCCCTATGATGGACATAACACAGGGACTGGGCATGACTGTGAGCGGAGCTTGCCGAACCTAGCCGAGTACACGCGGCTATGTATGTATATGGGCGGCGCTCGGCTCCGCTCACAGTCACACCTAGTCCCGCCATTGGACCTGTCTTATGTCCAACATAGGGTTGGACCGGCTCTGTGTATCTCGGCGGCGTCATTTTCAAACTGCAGTGACACTGACAAGTCACTGCAGTTTAAATGCAGCCTGGGCAAGGCTGCAAATGTCACGGGCAAGGCTGCAAATGTCACGGGCAAGGCTGCAGATGGACACTGATAAGGCTGCAAATGACACTGGCAAGCCTGCAAATGACACTGGACAAGCATGCAGATGGATGCTGTGCAAGGCTGCAGATGGACACTGATAAGGCTGCATTGATGGGCATTTAAATGTAAGTTTTTTTCCTTAAAATTCCCTCCTAAACTTGGGGTGCTTGTTATACGCCGATTAATACGGTACTTATTTTGCAGTCTATAAGACACATAAATGTAAAATGTTTTATGTTGAATGGTGCATTATTATTTGAAATGAGAACTGCCATAAACGCCATTTCTCTTTTTAAAGTTGTTGGTAACCTTGCTGACAGGTTCATCGAATGGTTTCACTATATACTGATCCAGAAATCCATGTGCAGCCAGTGAGGAGAAGTCCTGACCTGCATGCTTTCTCCAGGTAATAGACAAAGTATTGGACACAAAAAACACCATGACCATTTTTTTTTAAAGTGACTTTAGAAAAAGACTGTAATGGCAGAACCTATATTTGTCAAAATAGATTCACTTTAAAGCTGAATTCAGAGAACTCAATTGAGTAGAATAAGAAGCTCCAATTAGTTCCAAGGGCTGCATTTTTACTATTAAAATACCGTACTTTAAAACATTATTTTGGAGATTAAAAACTATAATAAAGAAAATGTTTCTAAACATTGGACAATTTAATATTCTGTATTTAATAAACTCATGTTTTTGTTTGTGCCCCATTACCTGCAGGTGGCTGCATCTGGTAAAAAAAAAAAAAAACTTGAATTTTTGTTTCCTGCTTAATAGCTGTCAGATATTGCCCTATCTTCTGGTGCTATAAGGTTAAACACCAGCCGCTGTTACTGATAAAAGTTGCACTGCTTGCCTGTCCCCTTCCCCACCATTCATATTGCTCATATTACTGGATATCCACAGTGCATTGCATTTTGTGAATGAAGGAGGAGCAGTCAAATGATGATCTCCACCACCCTTTCACAAGACGCAATGCATTGTGTTAGAGTAACTAATAAAAGCTCTTTGGATGGCAGAAAGGGACAGGTGAGAGAGACAACTTTTCTCAGTAGCAACAGCTGCTGAGTGTGGACAGTGCACCAAAAGACAGCCACTTAGGACAGTATCAGACGGCTATAAGGGAGGCAATGCTGGGAAGACTGTTACCAGAAGCAGCGGCCTGCAGGTAATGGGATACACACCATCGCGCCTAAGGTTGGTCATACATTATACAATTTTGTCATACAACTTTCCTTTAGATTTACCAAAACCATATAATATGAGCTCAAACCTAAACTCTTTCAATGTGTATGTAATCAGACAGGCCCTTGCACTACATAGTTGAAGGTAAATTTAAAGGAAATTGAATAAGAAATTGTATAATTGTAATAATTTACTCTCATTTGGTGCTTTATCAAAAAAAAAGAAAAATCTGCTTCAGCTTAAAAGATCTGTACTGCAGCATCACCTATTTTAAACCGATTTAGGTGCTTTACATTAATGTATGAAATGTATTTACATAAATAACCAGGCATCCATTTTTGAATCCTAATTTGGCATTTGAACAACTGTTTTATATAATTATTTCATCATTCTCTGAGCAGTGTTTAAGAAAAATGTGATGTAAAGGTGTTTGTGGTGTTTATAGATGTTGCTTATTTTTCCTGAATAACTCATTTCTGTGTAATGCTTTCAAATGATGTTCATGTCATTGACAGTTGTGTACAGCCCATGGTTGTGTGTTCCCATTAAACAGGAAACCCACCCTGCAGAGTTTCTTCTTCTATTTTGGGTGGAAGAGTTTTATTAATCTACCAGGTTGTTAACAAAGTATGGTGCCTCATAAGAGACATGTATCTCATCCACGATAAAACACTGACAGGACAAGTTTGGCTTTTTGGTACTGTTGTCACCAACTTAAATGTAGTCTTCATTTGTCTTAATGGGGTGTTTTGTTCTGCTGCCCCCAGAGGAAAAATTTAGGCTGGTTACAACAGTGATAGGCTGAGCTCAGCCTATCACAGCCATGTGTGGAGAACTCCCACTCACTAGTGGTAGAAACTTTGTAAAGGGTCAAAGCTCTCATTTAGTACAATGTTGTATAATTTTACAACTGGCTATTATATCATCATGTATATGCTGCTGTACAACTCCTCGTCTCATTACATTCAGCATTTTTAGAGTTGCAAGTATTTAATATCAGTAGCTATGCGGTCCTTTGATCCTTTATTGAAAAAATACTTAAGTAGGTAATCTCTTGACTCCCCCCACCAAAGCATACAACAGGATGCTAATGAAGGAATGTTTTTCCAGAGGACAAATCGCCTGGTTTCATTTAGCTCAAATGCTGGTAGCTAATAAATAATGATCAGCGTGCATTTAAAGTATGGTTGCAGATAATTAACAGTTGTGATTTTATATTGCTGACATACATGTCCATATTGTTAATACAATGTAAAAGAAAATAAAATTCTAATTCTGTATTTAAAGTTGATTCCTTTTTTTTTGTATCTATGCTGTTCAAATTGTACTTCATGTATGTAATATTGAATTATGTTTTGATCAGATAAAGCGGTATTAAACCCAAAACCAAAAATGTAATATATTGCAGCTTACCAATCATTAAATGAGCTGGCTGCATGAATTTTTTTTTTTGGCTTTCCGCTCTGTCTTCCCAAAGTGATCTGGCAAGTAACACATTTCCTGTATTATACAGACACCACTCTGGATGAAGGAGCACAGGGGGCAAATTTGGACAGCAGCATTTTCAGTCTGGGGGGAGAGGGGTGTTAGATGCACTCACAGGTTTAAATACAGTAACAGATTGAAGCCAGACTCCAACTAATAGTTCATAATCAGTTATAACAAAGCATTTTTTTTTCCTTTTGGCATAAATGTTTTAAATACTGATCATTTTAGGCACCTCTGCCAGGGTTAAATGGTCTGTCTCATCCCTGTAACTGTAAGACAGCTTCTCTGTTAAAAAAACAGACTGGCTGGATCCCTAAATGAGAATAGAAGAAAGCCTGAAAAAGGAAACTAGAACAGTCATCACATCTAAGAATTGGTATATAATAAATGTATACTTTGGGCTTTAATCCTGCTTTAAAGGTGAACTCCAGGACTCCTTAAATTTATTTTATATTAGCCTCCTCCAATCCTGTATTGCGAGAAGCAGCATGTTGAACCAACCAGCTGCTTTCAAAAGAACACTGAGAGCCTGCTGACAAGAAAGAGCAGAATGAAACCCAAGCTAATTGGCTGAAGGCCAAATTAGCGAATACCCATTATCCTTTTTGAAACCAGTCACAGTATTTAGAAGAGTATCCTGTACTTTCTAGGTTTATAAATAGAAATCTTTCATTATTAGGGCTCATGCACACAGTACATTTTTACAGCTGCTGTTAGGGGCATCTGACGTTTTTTTTTTAAACTGCTTCTAAACGCCCCTTCATGTTAGCTTATGTGTTCATGCACACATAAACTTTCAAAGGCATTTGGAGGCATAAGCGTTTAGAAACAGTAGAAAGAAAAAAAAAATTACAGCCTGTGCATCCAGGAGAAAAGGCTGTTGAGCTGTAAAAACGAAAAACGTGGCTAAACGCTGTAACAAGCGTTTGGCGTTTTTACATTATAGGGAGAGCTTTTACTGAGAAAAAATGCTAACGCCAAAAACCACTGAAAAAAGCCTATAAAAGATATTCAAAAAAAGGCTAACAGCTCGTTTTCGTTTTTAACGCTGATTTTTCCTGGCAGCAGTGCTGGCGTTTTTTGAACATCCTATGCGCATGAGGCCTTAGGACACTTCTCCGTGCTGTGTAGCTTCCGTTTCTGTCGATCAAAGTCAGTTAGCCAGTCAGGAGAGAGGGGGTGGGGCGGAACCACAGCTCTGTGTCTGAATGGAGACACGGAGCTGCAGCTTGGCTTGGGTGCCCCCACAGCAAGCTGCTTGCTGTGGGGGCACTCAATGGACAGGAGGGGCCAGGGACGTTGAAGAGGGACCCAAGAAGAGGAGGATCTGGGCTGCTTTGTGCAAATCTACTGCAACGGGGCAGGTAAATATAACATGTTTGTTATTTTTGTAGAAAGAAAGAGACTTTACAATCTAACGCCTATCTGCAATACTTGTTTATGTCTAGGGTACCAGAAGAAGCAATTTTACCTAATCCCTGTTCTCCCAGCACCCATTGCTTCCTTGCACTCCAGTTTGTGGACTGTCCCTCAGCGTCCTTTCATACAACACAGGGCTCTGAGCCCTGCCTTGTACTTAATGTTGGTGGACCTACAACTGGCAAAGAGTTGGGGAGAAAATGGTGAACATCTATCTAGATGGTGGCTGCAGGAGCAGGGATCAGGTAAGAAAGTGCTTATCCTAATCGTGCAGTACAGGACACAGAATGGACATTTATAGGCTAGTACCTTCAGATGATTGGACACTGGCAAAGCTTTGCTGAACATGCCCCCTGGGCATACTTGTATCACCACTTCTGCCTTGAGCCCTTTAAAAGGTACTTGGGCACTTCCCAATGCCCTATTGACACGAGGAGTTTGCTACAGGATGGTCAACACATAGGTTGCTGTGTACTCCTTAAGACACAATTACTCCATCCCCACACCCTACTTTGTGTGGACCCCAAAGGGACATGCCCTAACCAATAGCAATGAAGGAAAGTAGGCTCAATGGAATCACTACAAAAATTCAGGCAAACATTCACTCTGCCAAAGGTGTGCAAAAACACTCAAACTGTTCAGTGATGACTTTTCCCTTGCATCAGAGCAAGACCCGATTTTAACACCATCTCTGTATCCGATTCTAGCAATATCTCAGGCACACAAGCGGCCTATCTGACAACACAAATTTTTCTACAACTATGTCAGATTTGAAAACTAACTGGTTTCATACAGCCATCACTGACCAGAACTCAGAAGCGCCAAGCACATTTTCCATGATCTGAATCTCCCTCCACTGACGAGAGTATCTGAGAAGATTGATATTAGGCGCTCCTTTTGATTCTGGATGGTCATTTCCGCTGGTGAGTGATTTATTCCACTGGTGTGTGAGAACTGAAGCACTTTGTGTATATTGTTGGGTTTTTTTTGAGCACTGTGTGGCACTTTTTTTTGGGACTAAGAAGACACAAAAGACTAATCACTGTTTTTCAAAACTTTGTTTTGCTATTGTGCACAGGTGTCAAGCACAGACTTGCACAACGTTAAAATTTTGTGAGCTGTTGTATTTTTATGGTTCTTATCACAAATACTTGATACACTAGTTGAATTTTCTGGTACAATTTTTATTGTAATAATTATACCATTTAACAAACATTCGCCCATGCAGGGGTACAGCACAATGGACATAACAGAAAGGTATGGGCTGGAGAAGTCCGATCAAATATATATATATTTTTTAATAACTGTCCACTGGGTGGCTTAGTGGGATAAGCCAAAGGTACATAAAGGTCATTAAGGGCCATCTAATAGGGGCCCAGGCTGCAGGTGCACTGGTTTACAGCAGGGGGCGATGCGTGAACTGGTCTATTGGACACCCCTGGCACGGGTCAGGGTGTGCGCTGGAGCTCCCTCCCCGTCACCGTTTTATCTCTTAGTGTCAGGAAAACTGGTCAGAAGTGACTCAAGCAGATGAATGAGGCAGCAGAGAGAATTGACACTTAGTGTTCTGGATTGAGACAAATACACACTATAGAGAATTGCGCTTTGTGCATATAGTTCATGTCAGAGGTTTACAACCAATTTAAAGGTTTTGCAGACAGAAAATTTGAAACACTTGTAAAGGCCCTCTTTACCTTACAGGCCCAGCTTTGGAACCTGCAATATACTGCTATTTCCGTTTGCAAGACTGCAGCTAATTGGACTATGGCAACGAACAACCAGCAGGATCCTGTCTTCTACAATCGAACCTTAGCAGAGCACTTGCACACTTTGCCCTCTGCCTTGCACTTTTGTTTTGATGCCCTAGAACAGGGGTGTCAAACTCCATTTCGTTGTGGGCCACATCAACATTATGGTTGCCCTCAAAGGGCCAGTTACATCTGTAAAACATAAATTTAACCACTGGGCACTTAAACCCCCTTCCTAACCTGACCAATTTTCAGCTTTCGGTGCTCTCATATTTTGAATGACACTCAGTCGTGCAACTCAGTACCTATATGAAATTTTTGTCCTTTTTCCACACTTTTGGTGGTATCTAATCACCGCTGGGTTTTTTATTTTTTGCGCTATAAAGGAAAAAAAGACTGAAAATTCTGTAAAAAAAATTGTATTTTTCTTCGTTTCTGTTATAAAATTTTGCAAATTAGTATGTTTTTTCATATATTTTGGCCAAAATTTATATCGCTACATATCTTTGGTAAAAATAACCCAAATCGGTGTATATTATTTAGTCTTTGTGAAAGTTATAGAGTTTACAAGCTATGGTGCCAATCTCTGAAAATTGATCACACTTCAAGTACTGACGGCCTATTTCAATTCTTGACACCCTAACAAGTAAGGAAAGTACAAATACCCCCCAAATTACCCCTTTTTGGAAAGTAGACATTCCAAAGTATTTAGTAAAAAGCATGGTGAGTTTTTTGAAGTTGTAATTTTTTCCCACAATTCTTTGCAATATCAAGATTTTTTTTTTCCTTTTTTTTTCACAAAATTGTTATATTAGCAGGTTATTTCTCACACACAGCATATGCATAGCACAAATTACACCCCAAAACACATTCTACTATTCCTCCTGAGTATAGCAATACCAGATGTGTGAGACTTTTACACAGCGTAGCCACATCAGGCGTTCTTGGAGCATAAATTACACATAAAATTTCTTGACTACCTCTTACACTTTTGAAGGCCATGGAGAACCAGGACAATGGAAACGCTCCAAAAATGACCCCATTTTGGAAAGAAAATGACCCAATGTATAATCTGAGGCATATTGAGTCTTTTGAACATGTGATTTTTTTTTTTTTCTACAAGTTTTTGGAAAATGTGTAAAGAAAATGAAAACGCATTTTTTTTTTTTACACAACTTAGTCCATTTACACAATGTTTCTAACACATAGCATGTACATACCAAAAATTACACCCCAAAATAGATTCTCCTACTCCTGAGTACGGCGATACCACATGTGTGAGACTTTTCCACAGTGTGGCCACATACAGAGGATCAACCTGCAGGAAGCACCATCAGGTGTTCTAGGGACATAAGTTCCAAATCTAATTTGACTACCTATTACACTGCTGAATATGGCTGAGTATGGATGGGTATGGCTAATTATGGATGGGGGTGGATTGGATGGCTGAGCATGCATGGATGGATGAGTATGCTCAGTATGGATTGCTGAGTATGGATGAGGAAGGATGAGTATGCAGAGTATGGATGGGTATGCTGAGCATGGATGGATGGATAAGTATGCTGAGTATGGATGGGTGAGCATGAATGAGTATGGATGGGTGAGCATGGATAGAAGGATGAGTATGGATGGATGAGTATGGATGGGTGAGCATGCATGAGGATGGATGGGTATGCTGAGCATAGATGGCTGGAATGGGCACATATCAGCGCTGCTGCCACCAATCTCTCCCCTCGCACTGTAACAATAGGTACGGGGAGGGGAGAGAGGCATCGGACGTGATGCCGGTTTGTTTACAAATGATGGATAAGACAACTCTCATGCGCTTACTTTCTAAAGTATAACCACTCCAGCCCTCTTCTGTGCTTACTCTACCAGATCAGTAGGCATTTCTGACACCAATCCTCTATTGCCCAGCTTTGCAATGCCACCACCTGGTCTTCAGTTTATACCTTCTCCAAATTCTAATATGTGAATTCCAAGCTTCTGCAGATGCAGCATTTGGCTGCAAGGTTCCTGCTGCAGCACTCTGAGTTGGGTTTGTTGACCCTTGTTATTATTACACCTGTTGGCATAGTTTGCCCATCCTTCCTATTCCTTGCTTGGAGATGTTCCAGGGTCTATGAATCCAGCCTCTGCACTGTATGATTAAGATAAGAAGAATTTTAACATGTATGTTAATTCCATATCTTGTATAACAGTACAAGACACAGGCCACTCTCCCCTCTGTTCCTGTGATGCTCTGCATTGCTTGCTAAAAAGGTCTTACAGAGTGGGGTATTGTTATAGATGTACACCCAGGGGGGATTTTCAGTCACCTGAAGGTACCAGCCTATAATCCAGGGTTTATGAATATCCAGCCTGTGTCCTGTACTGTACTCCAAGATACAGAATTTAGTCAAAATTCCCCTTTCCTTTTTCTGGTACCATAGACAAGAAAGAACATTTAACCCTTGCAGTGCAGAGGCAGCTCCACTGCAAGAGAAGATTTCTGTCTTCTGCAGAATTCAGCTTTATAAATCTTTAGACCAAATCCCTCTTTAAACCAAATCTATTAAGCTATATTCATTGTCCAAAAATCCATTCTAAATGACCTGTGATTGTGCAGCCTGGAGGTATACATCATTTAAAAAATTTGGACCTTTAACCCCTTCCCACCTGGCCTATAGCAGAATGACAGGGGCGGGCAGCGTGGCAATCTGTGGTGCGACGTGTCAGTCTGATATGGCGCAACACTGATCTTGGTAAAGAGCCTCTGACGGAGGCTCTTTACCATGTGATCGGCCGTGTCCAATCATGGCTGATCACAGTGTTAACAGGAAAAGCCATGTATCTGCTTTTCCTCACTCGCGTCTGACAGAAGCGAGTAGAGGAGAGCTGATCAGCTGCTCTCCTGTCGGGGGGGGTCTGCCCCTGATTAATTATCAGCGCAGCTCCCCCGAGAATGCCTACTTCAGACCACTAGGGATTGCCACCACGTATGCCACCCATGGCCACCAGGGATGCCAATCTGTGCCCAAAATCAATGCCAGTCAGTGCCCATTACTAATGTGCCTCCTTATCAGTGATGCCCATCAGTGCCACCAATAAGTACCGCCTATTAATGCCCATCAGTGGCTGCATACCAGTGCCACCTTATCGGTGCCCATCAGTGAAGGAGAAAACGTACTTATTTACAAAATGTTATAATGGAAACAAAAAAACTTTTTTTTTCCTCAAAATTTTCATTCTTTTTATTTGTTGAGCAAAAAATAAAAACCCCAGCAGTGATCAAATACCACCAAAAGAAAGCTCAATTTATGGAAACAAAATGATAAAACATTTGTTTGGGTAGTGTAGCATGACTGCGCAATTGTCATTCAAAGCGCGACAGCACTGAAAGCTGAAAATTGGCCTGGGCAGGAAGGGGGGAAAGTGTCTGTCTGGTATTGAAGTGGTTAAGCTGTCCTTAACTTGCAAAATGGTAATGAGAATAGTAGCAAAGATATGTTTACATACAATACTGTGGGGTAATTTGTTGCCATGGCTGTTAAAGCTAGGTTTTCTTTTTCTTTCTTTGCTGCTGTTGTCCTCTTCAGAGAACTGCTGGAGAATTTGGCAGAGAGTACAAACTCGGCATAAAACTGAGAAGTGTCCTTATGTTTATGAACCTATGATCAAAATGATTTTAGATGACCCAAATTGATATGTATTTTTTAATTCACGTTTGATCACTAAAAGTACAACCAGAAACAGAACTCCCACACGTTAATATGATCAGCGTATTGATATGCACTGCTTGTACAGTAGGCCTATTGGTGCTGACTGTAATATCCTGTGATAAACTGTTTTACTTTTCAGAGGAATATTGCAAGTAATCATCTGTACGACATTAGGGAGACCCTTTTGAGGGTGAAATTGCATTGCTGGGGCACAGACAACTACTGCATAATGGGTATTATTGTTACTACTTCCCACATTTCTCCACCACTAACCGCTCCAGCTATTTTTAGACATTATTGTCACAGCAAGTGAAGCTGAAATTTACTTGCAATACATCTTATTATATTTTGTTCTGAAACAGAGGGAAAAAAATCATAAAAAGATACAGACATAAATTGCTAGTAGACCTCTAGAAGAGAGTAACTCACAGTTGTTCCTCTTTCTTGTCCCAACAGTTGTCCCAATTTTGTATGTTTACAAATGCTTATGTTGTAGACCTAGGGTTCTTCCAGAGGAGCAAAGTATTGGAATCACAAGCTGCTGGTGTTTATCCTGGTTGCAGGCATCTCAAGAGTGTGTTTCTGTGTTTAAAGTATTCCTTGTCTGTTCTTTTAACATAATTATGGATTTTGTATTTTTTTTCTCCTTCTCTCTATCCCCTCGAGGGGAGGCCAATAAGTTCTTACGCTCACCAAGATCCAGATGTGCTAAGGATCTGAAATTTAGTCCACTGACGCTTCCTTCTCTACATACCCACCTCCTATGGTTACACACTTCTCACATCAGTGGAACAAACCTTTAATACCATCTGCATAGAAGTATGCAGATTTGGAGGAAAACCAGCTATCAACTTCAGTATTGACTGCCTCATCATTGTGGAAACGTCTTCCTCGTAAATGTTTCTTAAGATTTGGAAACAGGAAGAAGTACAAAGGTGCCAGGTCAGGTGAGTAAGGTAGATGGGGCAGAGATTCAATTGCGAGCAAAAGTGACAGTTGGTACAGGTCCAAAATGCTTTATGCACATTCCACTCGTTGCTGTTTTTGGTGTCAGTAACCTGGGAACCCAACGTGCAGCCATTTTGCTCATATGTAAGATGTTATGTAATACATTGTAAACTGACCCTCTACTAATGTTCATTTCCCTAGCTAATAAGTTCACAGTCACACGTCTATCTTCAAGCACTAGCTGCTCAACTTTTGCAACCACACTTGGTTCTGTGGCAGTTGATGGACGACCTTCCCTTGGGTCATCCTGTATATTTGTGCGACCACACTTTAATTCCATCGTTGGACAGTCTCATATGATGGACAATGCTCTCCATCCACAGCTGACCTCTCTTCATGAATTATTTGGGCAGATTTTGCTTGAAGATGGAAGAACCTAATCAAAACTTGGTATTTAACTTTGTTTGGCATGACACCTACTCCATTTCTCTACAACAATAATTCACCACGACCTACAAAAATTGGCATGAATATTACTAAGATAACAACCTATTACCCTTTCAAAAGAAGATATCCACCTATAAACCTGCAAGATTTCAGATCCCTAGCACATCTAGATCATGGTGAGGGTAAGAACTTATTGGCCTCTCCTCGTATAGTTAGTTCTATATAATAAAGATTGTTGTTACATTTTTGTCATTTATTTTAAGATCTATGTTTTCACTTTTTTTGTAGAACATATTCTTTTCAATATTTGTTTTATTTGGTCATTTGTGTATTATATCTTCTTCTGTGGTGTTTTTTTTTTTCTATTGTGTATACATTAAGGGTAGTCTGTATTGTCTTTGCAGAACTCTATAAATATATAAGTGTTGATGTACACACCCCAGCTCCAAAACCACTATAGCAGTGGTTCTCAACTCCAGTCCTCAGGACCCACCAACAGGCCAGATTTTAAGTATTACCTTGGGGAGATGCAGACTAGAACACTGCAATCACTGAGCAGCAAATGATATCACCTGTGATGTATTTCAGTTATCTTGCAAACCTGGCCTGTTAGTGGGTCCTGAGGACCGGAGTTGAGAACCACTGCACTATAGAGTTCTTCCAGAGGTTGCTAGGTTTTTCTTGATCAACCACCAATCTAAGGTATCCTTGTACTAAGCACACATCAAATTTGGACTTCTCTACTGATCAGTATTGTAAGTTGCCATGTCATCACAGGCTACCAAAATAAGTGGGTCATTTTCCGTAAGACCAAAATTCTAACAGAGCACATCTACCACTGACCTCCAATTTAAGGGGGAACCTCTCCAACTGAACACAAATCAAAAGGGCAGTACTGACAGGCTATAGGCCCTTATATCCTGCAGGGATCAGCCCTCTAGGTGCGAGGAGTATAGGCACACCCAACACTGAATTGGCAGTCAACCCCTGCTCTGCCCCATAACCTGTTCTGTACTGTCTATCAAGTTCAATCTGAGTATGTACGTGTTTGTCACTACCATTTTCAATATCCCTGTACATTGTGTTCACTAAAAAAAAAAAAAACCCACCTCTAAACATTTATTGAATTTATCAACCTAACAGATTAAACTGAAATTCACCAGCTAGCATAATGGTTACATTTCTTTACCCTCATAGATGAGTGGTTTGGCCAACTACACATGCAGCCGGCGCTGTATCTGCAATTGATGCAACCCAAGTTGTCATTACAATGTGTATAACACAGGTCTGTCTGTCATGATAATGTGGACTAAGCACCTCAAAATACTGTGTGAAAGGGCAAGGTCCCGATATTGATCAGAATTCCTAAGTCAGCCACGACAAATTTGTAACAATGCGAGATGCATAATAGCAGCGATTGCCTTATCATCTCAGGAATTCATCTAACAAACTTTTAGCTGCATCCCAAGCACCCTTATTTGTATTATGATAGGATTAGCAGAATCTAACCCAATACACATCTCAGTCTCCGAACCATCATAAAACTCTAATGCTTTCAAGCTTGAGTAACTGGAATTTTAACAGGCATCTCTCACCTAATAGTATCAGATTTATCACCTATTGTAAATGGCTTAGCTGTAGTAGGTGGCAAATATACATTACTTTCTGTCTTTTCTGGTAGAATTAAAACTTCAGTGTATTTCACTGCTGACATAACAGTACAGCCAGAATAAAGACATATTTACCTGTATCAGTTAAGTAGCAGCATTCAAGCCCAAATCCTAGGAGGTATCCGAATGATATAAGCCCATCACCTCTGCTAGGTGAAACAGCCATCCGATACCCATCATATTTGTGTTCATTCAAAAGGCAGTTTGATGCTGGACAATAATATAGAAGTTACCAGACTGTAACTTGTAGGTATTTAATGATATTAATATCTATACAAAAAGATGTCCGGGGGGGGCAGCTGCATGGTCATAAATCTGAGACAGCCCATCGGCCACCCCTCAGACTGCTTGATCTGTTAAATCATTTTGGTGAACATCCTCTGCATGGACAAGAAAAGAAGGGATGCTTCAGCTATCAAGAGCTCTCTTTTAACATCAAAAACTTGGAACTTCAGCCAAGATCTCTGAGAGTCACTGATCCATCTTGCTTGTTGATAGGACTTTGCTGAACTCTTCAAACAGATTTTCACTTTTAACCCTTTTTTATGTTGCATTATTGTCTATTTTTCATTTGTAATACCCTTTTTCTGTAAATATTTTTGTTTGCATCATTTTACCTGCTAACTTAATAACCTCTTCCCATCGACCTGGCGCATATATGTGGCCTCTCAGCGGTTGGGCTTTAATGCCAAGCGGCCACATATATGTGACCCTAGGTAAACACTTTCCTGCGCTGAGAGAATGCTCCCAGCACAGTAATGACCCCTTCCCGGAAAGCTCCCGATGCATACTAGCGATCAGGAGTGTCTCGATCATGTGACTGCTGTGACTACCAATCACAGTCGCGGTAACATGATCGGAATGCCCACCTCTGCCTCCCAGCATTTAGGTCCTGCTACAGGGTTGGGAGGCAGCAGGAAGGGGTTAAACAATTTTTTAATTAAATTATCTCTGATGCACTAACAACAAATTTAAAGAATCCCTATCTCTTTGAAGAGTGCTACTATATATGGTAAATCCCTGGATAGCCCTGTCAGTGGTGACAGTGTGCATTACAGGTTTAAAGTCATAATTATATCACTACTATTGTGAACGTATTATATTTTACACTATAAATATCTTGTGCAGTGATTGATTTGGGGTATGAAGGGTTATTTTTTTTAGATAACCAAACCCAGCAACGATCACGGTCTGCTTGCACATGACTGTGGTCCCGCAAAATCTTTCTGCAGGATGAGGCTGAGAGGGTCACTGTCACGTACCAGTGACAGCACAGTGCGAGTTTGACCAGCCATTTGTCACAAGTTGGTGAAGGTGGCTGGGGACTGATGCCGCGTCCGTCACACTGGTCGCTATATAGACCTGGCCTGGTGGTTTGTGCACATGGGACACCATAGGGCTGCTGGTAATGGGGTATATAACCAAGAGAGAACGAGCTCAGAAAAAAAAAAGTCATCATAGAATCACAGTTTTGGGCTTCAGTGGGCTGCCAATTACAGGATATTGAGTTTGAAAAATGGCTAGTGGTTCTGATCAGCATGTAAGTTTGGTCAGATAAATGCAAGATCCCTTATTCAGCTTTCAGGGATTTATTCATGGAGACGTGTAAAGTTAGTGATGATTCACTTAAAACTATTTGAATGTATCTAGTATTTGTTCTTAATATGTGTTTAGTGACCACTGCACTATGTACAGTTATCTAGGATCCCTCCTTGCTTTCAGAATAGCCTTCATTTCAGCATGGTTGGTGGTGGGAACATTCCATTGAGTTTTTCACCATTATTTCACCAACAACTGTGGTTTTTTGGTTGTTTTTGGCATCATTCTTTGTAAACTGCAGCGCATGGATTCTTTGGTTATGGGAAGCAAATGGTGGTGATTTTGGATTGGATCTCTGAAAGAGGAATTTTGACTTATCTGTAAATGCCATATCTTGAAGTACGGCACAGGCAGAATATTCAAACAAAATGGGTCAGGTGCTTGTACAATGCTTTAGAGCGCATGATCTCTAGGTGCTTCCCCTCTGACCCTACCCCACTCAGTGAATACTCACTTTTGTAACAAGCCATGAAGATTAAACCAAGGAGCAGAAGGGAGAGTGTCCTGTGCCCGGTACTGCACTCAAAGATATATAGAGTTTACAGGTAAGTCAAAATTCCTCGTATCTTAACCGTATAGTACAGGACACAGGCAGAATATTCATACACCATGGTATGGCCCCAAGAACTGAATAGGAAGGGAGGGCAAGAACAGGGCAAATTAAACTGCCAACAACAAGGGTCAAAGAACCCAACTTTAGAGAGCCGATGTGACAACCAGGCGAACAAAGCTTTCGCAGTAGAAGATTGGATGTCCACCTGGTAAGCTTCAAAAAGTAAACTTCGTTGGATGTCCACCTGGTAAACTTATAAAAAAGTATGACTAATATATATGAGCCCCTTGCTACACCAATACATGAACATAAATAAAATTATCTCACAAACACATAGTGATCTGAAAAAAGAGATGCTGAACACCAATATGTGTTACCACTTCATATAAATCATAAAATGAACCGAGTATGGTGCAACCCTCCCTTTAAGCAACGTATAACAAATCTATGGCAAACAAATAATACTGGGGGCTATTTACTAAGGACAAATCCACTTTGCACTGCAAGTGCAGTCGCTGTAGAGCTGAGGGGGACATGCAAGGAAAATAAAAAACAGTATTTTTTGCTTGCACATCATTGAATGATAAATTCAGCAGCGCGCTTCCCCTAATTTCAGATCTACAGTGACTGCAATTGCAGTGCAAAATGTATTTGCCTTTAGTAAATCAACCTCACTGTGTTGTGTTTTGAAACCATACACAAGTGATTAGTGAGTCAATATAATCCTTTAATATATAAAGTACCATTCATCTAAAAACAGTCCTTTAAAGCAAAAACAAAAGTTTTATATACAGTAGATGAAAACACTGTCTTTAAGGGTTATCCACTGTGCCTTCTATAATCTTCATGTTTGTGAAAAACCACTACCATGCCACAAAAGATGTACTCTCACCTTTTGAGATGGTCCCCACTACTCATATAAATAGGAGGTCAAAAAGTGCTTTTTGATATAGATAATTCACCCTTTGAACAGTTTGCTGACTTTTCAGCAATCCATCAAACAAAAGTTACAATGGCTCCAATGCAGGCCATTCCATAGGTAAAGAGAAAACTCCATAGTGTAAAACCATAAAAAAAAAAGTTACATTTACAATGCATTCACCATATGATAGGAGATCATAGACATTCAATAACATAGACTTCTAAGCAAACAAGATGATGCCCCGGGTACTGGCTCCTCCCATCTGACATGTTGCATCCCTCCGGAAATTCTCAAAGGTTGCCCTTGATCTACTATGATATTGTGAGTGCATTTTTAGCTTGTCAGAGAAGCTCTGTCTTGCAAGCTTGCTGGTTAACAGTGCAGAGGAAAGATTCTGCTGGCTTTTACCAGGCTGGCCATCTGTGACATGCTGCGAAAGGCGCACACTTCCGCTGGAGTCATGTGAGGGAATATTGTTTTTAAATATTATTCTTAATTAAAAGTTTTTATTGCAGTAGTGGTGCACTTCCGTTTTGTTTTGTTTTTCAGGAAAGGGCTGCTAGTTCAAAAACACACCTGACAGATGTGATAATGATCAAGAGGACCATTTTGCATGCTTCTAGGCTAGGGGTAACATCCCTAATAGGTTCAAAGGGTGGTTTCTGCAGGGCAGAGAGAACCAAGTTGAAATTCCAAGGCAGCACAGGGTGTTGCAAGGGGGGGAGCTTAAAAGAGAAATATAGCTTTAAAAAAAAAAAAAAACACAACATACTTACCTAGGTGGATGCAGCATCAATCCAATGTCCCATGCCTTTTCTGCAGTCGGAACTACAAACTGATCACTCTCTCTCCCCCTCCTTCCTAAGCAGAGAGCTGGGGCTGTCAGTCTCTGATCTGTGCTCTGCTTCTCCAGCGCTCACTGTAGAGGGACTGGCTCAGGCTCTCAGCGCATTGCTGAGTCAGGTGACAGTCCAGGCTTCTGGGTGGATCCATATAGTGGGGATCTTCTCAGAGCCTGGACCGGCTCTGTAATGTCACTAGACAGCAGGCTTCAGACTGCTGTTATCTGACAATAGGTCACAGGAGTACAGAATCAACTGAACTCCTGTTATACATAGGAGGAGTATAGTCAAAAAAAAGCTTTGGCTATACTTCTACTTTAATACACCTTGAACAAAAGTTGTTACAAGGGAGAGCGAAGCCAGAGGCCTTTACAAGAGAATGGATAAGGCCAAGACCTGTCCTTTACAAATGCTTAAGGGCAAGTTCTAGTCAAGACCTGATTGTAGGAAAGCAGGAATGCAAGGTGCAGAGTAATCTCTGGGATTGAAGTGTCTGTGTTAACACCAGGCAAAAAAATTAATTTCAAATGCTATAATGTATCTTTCTGGAAGAGGCTTTTCTTGCTTTTACCAAGATAGGAATCACAGACTCATAGACCCCTGTCCTATAACACCTGGGATTTCAACGGCCATGCTGTTAAAGCTGGACTTCAGGAATTCAGCCGGTCTGAAACATGTGTAAACTATGAGTTAAGTCCAACAGGTGCATGACACCTTGTAAACTTATCTATTCAAAAGTTAAGTTCACCTTCAGAGCATGTTACATATTCCACCCGTATACAGTTAGGTCCATATATACTTGGACACGGGCACAATTTAATTTTTTTTTTCAGGTATTTACCAAAACCTATTAAAGCTATAGTTATATAATGGATATGGGCTGAAAGTGCACACTCAGGTTTAATTTGTGGGTATGTACAATCATGGCCGAGATTGTTGGCACCCCAGAAATTTTTCCACAAAATCAAGTATTGCTCACAGAAAAGTATTGCAGTAACACATATCCATTTGTGTGTACTGGAACAGAACAAAACAAAAAAGGGAGGAAAAAAGCAAATTGGACATAATGTCACACAAAATTCCAAAAATGGGCTGGTCAAAATTTTTGGCACCCTTTCAAAATTGTGGATAAATAAGATTGTTTCAAGTGATGCTCCTTTAAATTCACCAGGGGCAAGTAACAGGAAAAAATCACACTTGAAAGCAGATAAAAAGGAAAGAAGTTCACTTAGTCTTGAGTCTAAGTCCATCTCTTGGGTCTAAGTCCATCTCCAGAGATCTAGATTTGCCTTTGTCCACAGTGCGCAACATTATCAAGAAGTTTGCAACCCATGGCACTATAGCTAATCTCTCTGGGCATGGACGGAAGAGAAAAATTGATGAAAGGTTGCAACGCAGGATAGTCCAGATGGTGGATAAGCAGCCCCAAATAAGTTCCAAAGAAATTCAAGCTGTCCTGCAGGCTCAGGAAGCATCAGTGTCCGTGTGAACTATCCATCAACATTTAAATGAAACGAAACGCTATGACAGGAGACCCAGGAGGACCCCGCTGCTGACACAGAGACATAAAAAAGCAAGACTACAGTTTGCCAAAATGTACTTGAGTAAGCCAAAATCCTTATGGGAAAACGTCTTGTGGACAGATGAGACCAAGATAGAGCTTTTTGGTAAAGCACATCATTCTACTGTTTACCGAAAATGGAATGAGGCCTACAAAGAAAAGAACACAGTACCTACAGTGAAATATGGTGGAGGTTCAATGATGTTTTGGGGTTGTTTTGCTGCCTCTGGCACTGGGTGCCTTGAATGTGTGCAAGGCCTCATGAAATCTGAGGATTACCACAGGATTTTGGGTCTCACTGTAGAGCTCAGTGTCAGAAAGCGGAGTTTGCGTCCGAGATCTTGGGTCTTGCAGCAGGACAATGACCCCAAACATACCTCAAAAGGCACCCAGAAATGGATGGCAAGAAAGCGCTGGAGAGCTCTAAAGTGGCCAGCAATGTGTGCAGATCTAAATCCCATTGAACACCTGTGGAGAGATCTTAAAATTGCTGTTGGGAAAAGGCACCCTTCCAATAAGAGAGACCTGGAGCAGTTTGCAAAGGAAGAGTGGTCCAAAATTCCGGGTTAAAGGAAACGACTGATTTCAGTTATTTTTTCCGAAGGGTGTGCAACCAAATATTAAATTAAGGGTGCCAAGAATTTTGACTGGCCCATTTTTGGAGTTTTGTGTGACATTTTGTCCAATTTGCTTTTTTCCTCCCTTTTTTTGTTTTGTTCCAATACACACAAAGGCAATAAACATGTGTATAGCAAAACATGTGTTACTGCAATACTTTTCTGTGAGAAATACTTGATTTTCTGGAAAAATTTCCGGGACGCCAACAATTTCAGCCATGACTGTACATTCAAATTGGAGGATGGGTTTAGGAATTACAGCTCTTAAGAATAGTCACCCCCCTTTTTCAAGGAACCAAAAGTAATTGGACAATTGGATCAAAAGCTGTTTCATGGCCAGGTGTGGGCTACTCCTTCGTTATTTCTTCATCAATTAGGCAGGTAAAACCTCTGTTGGTTGATTCTAAGTGTGTTATTTGTGTTTGGAATCTATTGCTGTGAAGCTACATCATGCGTTCAAAGGAGCTGTCTATGCAAGTGAAACAGGCCATTGTAAGGCTTCAAAAACGAAACAAATCCACCAGAAAGATAGCAGCAACATTAGGAGTGGCCAAATCAATAATTTGGTACATTCTGAGGAAAGAAGAAAGCACTGATGAACTCAGCAACATAAAAAAGCCTGGACATCCACGAAAGACAACAGTGGTGGATGATCGCAGAATCCTCTCTATGGTAAAGAAAAACCCATTCAGGACACTTTCCAGGAGGTGGGCGTATTCTTGTCAAAGTCTACAATCAAGAGAAGACTTCAAGAGAGCAAATACAGAGGGTTCACCACAAGGTGCAAACCATTCATAAGCCTAAAGAATAGGCTTATGTGGGGAGAAGAATATATTATATCTACTGATAACTGGTGAAATGTTTTCCAGGCTCCCATTGGAAAAAATAATGAAAGGAATTTTTTTTCTGGAAAAATATGTGCATTTATTATTTTTTCCATAAAGGTGAACGTATACTTTAATTTAGATCTGACAGTTTTATGAAGCTCCGGGAGCATGGCTATTGCTACACTCCGAGAGCTCTGACAGCACACATAGCATCTCTGCCCCCCAGGGGCGACACAGTAGCTCCATGTGACTCTGCAGATGCTGAAGCTGAGACCAAAAGGATCCAGCATCAGAGCACCAGAAGCATAGTGAAAGCTTTGCTGCTGGTGCTCTGTCAATAGTAAATAAAGAGGAATGTTCACAAAGTGGCATGCACCTCGTTGGATTTACCCCTGGTAATCAAGAACATTTTCAAGAGGCTGAATTCTTGGAGTTTAGCTTTAAACCCAGAGACTGAGAAGCAGGATGAGATAGAGGGCCTTTGTGATGGCAGATCTGGTCTGTTCCATGTGAGAAGAGGCCAGGGGTTGTCTAGAAGTCTGAGTTTATCTGTGTACTAGGTTCTTCTGGGTCAGTTTGGCGCAATTAGAAGCAGTTTTCCCTCTCTTGCTCTATTTTCTTGAGTAGACGATGTAGGATTTGTACTGGAGGAAAGCATAAATTTGCCTGAACTGAGACTAGGGGATTATGAAGGTACCTGAGGCTAGAGGATCCCTGGTTCTGGCAACAGACGCAGTTTGTTGTTGAGTCTGGAGGCTAAGATCCAGAATACCTTATTTTTGGCATAGTAGGTTGAAGACCTCTAGATCAGTGGTTCTCAACTCCAGTCCTCAGGACCCACTAACAGGCCAGGTTTGCAGGATAACTGAAATAAATCACAGGTGATATCATTTGCTGCTAAGTGATTTGAGTATTCTAGTCTGCATCTCCATAAGGTAATACTTAAATTCTGGCCTGTTAGTGGGTCCTGAGGACTGGAGTTGAGAACCACTGCTCTAGATGAAGCGCTCATTCCCCTTGATTCAAGTGACGGCGGCTGAGATAATCTGCTTTCCACTTGTCCACTCCTGAAATGTGGACTGCAGAGATTGATGCATAGCGAGTTTCTGTCCAAGAGATGATTTGGCTCGCTTTCATCTATGCAGCCATACTCCTGGTGCCCCCTTGATGGTTGATGTAGGCAACCGCCAGGCATTGTGTTACTGTATATCAAACAAAACCAGAGAAATTTCCAAACTCAACTTACCGAGCAGCCGAATTGACCTAACAGTATGCGTTAAAAACGTTAACTTTTAAGAGTCTCCACAATGGAAGCACATGCATTTCTCTGGTTTTGTTTGATATGTGTTGCCCTTCCAGTGCTCCTTGCTGCATAGGCCAGTTATAGGTGGGGGCAGTGGCCATTTGTTTGTATTGTAAATATATTGGTCAGGCAAACGCACTGGCGTCTTTGCTGTCATGGTGCTATGTGCTGGGTGTTCAGTGTGCCTTTAAGGAGGGGTGGGCTCCCTCTGCCCTCCTACCTATCCATCAAAATGGATGTGCTTCCACGGTGGAGACTCTTAAAAGTTAGAGATAGGGGCTACAGAAAATGGGAGGGGGGGACTATAGCTTACGCATGTATTTGCAAATGTGTGCAGACTAAACCCCTGTTTTTAATGCATTCTGTTAGACATGTCAATTCGATTGGTCATAAGCTGGTCAGTAAGTTGAGCTTGGAAATTTCTCTGGGTTTGTTTGATATGCATTGCCCTTCCAGTGCTCCTTGCTGCATAGGTTGGTTATAGGCGGTGCAGTGGCAATTTGTTTGTATTACTGTACCCTAATTGGGTGCCCTTTCAGAAGGGGGATCCAGTGCTGTAAGGCCAATCTATCTGCTCTGAACTCCAAGATGTTGGTGGGAAACTTGGCTTCTCTCAAATACTATGTTCCTTAGATTGTTAGGGCTTGGTACAATCCTCCCCAGCCCGAGAGACTTGGCTCTGTTGTGATAACTTTCCAGTGATAGGGAAGGAAGGACATCACCACTGCTAGGGCGGTAAATACATCAAGATAAATTAGTTCCTTGCTTGGCTGGACAGGAGCATTTGCCAATCAAGAGAAGGAGGCTGCTGGTTTTAGACAGACAATATTTTTTTGCAGAGTTTGTGGGCAAGGCCCTGCAAGTAGGCGCTACCTTTTGTGTGCATGTGCTCCCCAATTCCTGGGACCAGGCAGAGCTGCGTTCATGTGAAAGTCTAACATTATGGCGGTACCCAGTTCCTCTGTGAAACGTACTGTCCCGTGTTACTACACACCTAGCTGTCAAGTGTATAGCAGTGGGTCATGAAGCGTGGTACCTGGCAAAGGTGACCCACTGCTATATACTTTCCATTTCTTGGATACCTGTGGCAACTGCATTCCTCCTCCTACTAGTCTTGCCGAGTTAACCTGTAGTAGTGGCTTTGCTTCATACCCCATTGTGCGTTGCAGGCCCTGTTCTTCTGATATGTCATAATCTATCTTGAGTAACTTCAGACCAGGCTTAGAAAGTTTTAGAAACTTTTACTAAGAACAGATCATGGCACAATCCCAGGGCAGCCATCAGAAATGTTGGAGCCCCTTACATAGCTTTAGGCCTGCACCCCCCCAGTGTTGACCACTAACATTCTCCAGGGCCCGTCCACTGGCCATCCCACTAAGTCCTTCAGTGCACCCACTTTTTATTTTAACACTTTTACAACTGAATATGTGGAAATGAAAAGTGTATTCCAAGTCACCAGTGCTTTCAAGATTTAACAGTAAGGAATTATATTTTGGACAAAAAATATGAAGCCTGCCACCACGACAAGGTGGGCCCTTTTGAGCAGGACCCTAAACTACACACCTGTACGCACCCAGCCCGCTCCTCACACCTGTACGCAATCTGCCCCCCTCCTCACCCCCGTACGCAATCTGCCCCCCTCCTCACCCCCGTACGCAATCTGCCCCCCTCCTCAACCCCGTACGCAATCTGGCCCCCTCCTCACCCCCGTACGCAATCTGCCCCCCTCCTCACACCTGTACGCAATCTGCCCCCCTCCTCACCCCCGTACGCAATCTGCCCCCCTCCTCACCCCCGTACGCAATCTGCCCCCCTCCTCAACCCCGTACGCAATCTGGCCCCCTCCTCACCCCCGTACGCAATCTGCCCCCCTCCTCACCCCCGTACGCAATCTGCCCCCCTCCTCAACCCCGTACGCAATCTGGCCCCCTCCTCACCCCCGTACGCAATCTGGCCCCCTCCTCACCCCCGTACGCAATCTGCCCCCCTCCTCACACCCGTACGCAATCTGCCCCCCTCCTCACACCCGTACGCAATCTGCCCCTCACATAATATATATATATATATATATATATTTATATTTTATGTGAGACACAGACACACATGTGTAAGGTGGTCTTCCTTGTCTCTGCTCTTGTTTCCACATTTTGCTGAGACACAGAGAGTGAAGTACAGTCCACAATACAGTACAGACAGCACACATGAATGCACATGCAGGAAGTAGCCAGAGGTGACAGCAAAGAGCCGATGTGAGCTCAATGACACAGAGCAGCAGCAGTTGCCAAATTGCACACATTCAGAAAGCCAGCGCAGCCATGGGGTGTCCATGCACCCACTCCTGCCTTTTCATTGCCCTGCTAGGGGACCAGGCCCCTTGGGATACCCAAGCTGCCAACAAGTGTATGGGCTGTCCCCCCCTATGGCGGCCCTGCACAATCCATAACAGTGCAATACCAGTTGTGGCACAAAACATTTTTAAACCCTCACTGCCTAAACTAAAGCTTCCCAGGCGTACCTTGACAAAGGTACTTCTCCAGTAATCTGGTGTTCCATAGCACAGCAGCCCTTCTCAGTATCCTATGTCGATTGCAGACAGGAGTGGGAACAGGGAGCCCCCGGGACATGGCCTTCCCCATTTTTATATCAAAGGATGGAAAGGCAGGGCCCAAAAAGCCCGGAAAAGGAAGCCAAACCTAGTTATCCCTTTCCCAGCCTGGGCAAGCTAAGTCACTATAACATAATCCCACATTTGTAGGCAACCGACCTACAAGTTCTTGAATGGAATTGGACAAATGGTACTGCTTTGAAGGAGGCTACCATTAGGCCTAGAACTCTCATCTCTCATGAAGAATCTCAATGTAGGATGTCTCTTGGACCTCAAGATTGGAGCATGCGTTTTCTTTTCTGATAGCAAGACTTTTGCTTGGGGTGTGTCCAGAACCTGACCCGAGTATTCCAGGTGAAGGGAAGGCTAGAGAGCAAAATTGTTGAAATTGATCACCCAGCTGAAGGCCTAGATCATTTAAATTTGTAATTTTCTCATAGCTGCAAGAAAGATGGGTCCTTTAGACCATGCGGATTCCATGTGAAATTGTGGAATTAAAAGGAATTTTAAATCCAGGGTAGGATAAATACCTCCGCTGGGCTTTGGTACAGTAAACAGGTTTGAGTCTTGTGGCAGTACTGTCACAATGACGTAATGGAAAAAGGGTGGTTCAGGGCAATCTGTCTTTGGACAATTTGTGGTTGATTTTAAGAAAGCAATGAGGTGGTGAGTTTTGAATTCTATTTTGTACATTTTGAAACCTCTGATTGAACCAACATATCTGGGACCCATAGAGAGGAAAACTAACATTCGTCCTCTCCTTAGGAGTGAGGGCACCTCTTGATTGTGAAGAGGGCTTTGGGCAAGGCTTTGTAGCCTTGGTGGGCTAAGTCTTTCCTCAAAAAGAAGGGCTGAACTTGATTTTTGAAGTTGAACCCTGATGAGAGTGGATAGGTGCTCTGCATTTTAAAGAGCAAGGGGATCCTAAAGGAGGCAATTTTGGAACCCTTGTGGAAGAAAAACCTTTCCACCTGTGACCTCTTTGATAGATTGGAAGTGCCTCACGAACAGATGTTTTCCTTGAAAAGGTATACATCTGAGGAGCCTTTTGCAGGCAGCTTCAGCTATCAAAGAATTTAGCCAAGGGGGGGCGTGGCTAAGCAGCAGATGTAACAGGACATGTTTGTCTCCCTCTCCGCCAAATATCCTGACACTGATCCTGTGGAACATATCGGACCGAACCGGACTCACAGACCGAAGCATCTGTGCCCTGGGGATAACGCCACTCAATCGATAACCCTTAAAGATGTCTAGAAAGCCTAAAGAAGCAAGGGGAGCTGTGGATGAAGTGTGCCAAGATGGCGCTGGCCCACAGCGCTCCTCCAGGGAGAAATACAAGGAGGCTGCTCAGAAGCTCCTGTTTGGGGGAAGATCATACAATGAATGATGCATCAAACACAGGGGAAGGCCCAGGGGGCCTTTCAGAAGCGGATGACACCGTTCTTTTGGAGGATGCAGGCGGATTGTCCCCGGAGTGGAACACAGTGAGTACTCCTAGAGACATTTTCACTGGGGCTCAAGCATCCTCCCCTAGCAGTGAGGAGCCATAACCCAATCTTAGAGACTTTTTTTCAGCTGTAACATCCTGCATCCTGTCCATTGCAGCACTCTGATGAGATTAAAGGGGTGAAGGCTGAGATCTCTTATGTGCGTCATGATATGCAAAAACTGAAGGAGAGGACATGTGCCCTGGAAGGCAGAATGAGCACAGTAGAGGACGACATTGCTCCTATGCAAAGGGACTTAAACATTAACTTTCAACTCACTGAACAGCATGCTGCACGTTTAGATGATTTAGAAAATCGCATGAGATGCAATAATGTGCGTGCCCTGGGCATTCCTGAGAGAGCGGAGGGTAAAAACCCCGTAGCTTTTATAGAGCAATGGCTTGTTTCCACATTTGGAAAAGATGCTTTCTCCCCGCTGTTTGCCCTTGAAAGGGCGCATAGGGTGCCCTCACGCCCTTTATCACCGGGCAGTCACCCCTGCGCTTTTCTTTTCAAGCTACTAAATTACAAAGATAGGGATGCGATCCTTTCCAAAGCCAGATCCATTTTGTGGGAACATGGCGATCGAAAACTCCAAAGTGTCTTTATTCCCAGACTTCTCTGCAGAACTGCAAAAGCAATGTGCAAAATGTATTGATGTTTAGAGAACACAACCTGCAATATGCAATGCTATACCCTGCACGCCTCAGAGTGGTTGCACTGGGAGAAGTAAATTTCTTCGATCGCCCTAATGCAGCTGCACAATGGCTGGATCGTGAGGATAGAGCACTCAAAGCTGCCAGACCACAGCGCCCGGTTCCAGCATGAGGGTCCTACATCCTAACACGTGAGGGGTTCGGAAAGGGGCAGGGGTTTAGGAGGGGGCCCCCCCACCCCTTCTTCACCAACTGTTTAGTTTAGGTCAGGCGGGCAAAAAGGAGAACTTCTTCTTTTCATGTTTCACTGTATGATTTCTGTTGATCACTCTACAGTTGTGAAACCTCAATCACCATCCAGAGACTTGCTCTGCTGCCGGTGTTTCCAATGCATACCCCCCCCCCGGAAAGTGTGATAAGGGGAAAAATGCAATCCAGCCCTGTTGGCTCCATTCTTTAAATTTGCCTTTGACTTTTTTGTTTCTTTTTTCTTTAAGCACATGCTTCAATACGTGTTCACTATCTGACCCACCAGGCCTCCAGCCACGGACTTCCATACGCACAGATGATGTTGAGCCACCTACGTTTGATGCAGGTATAATTTTTGCCAGGTATGTCCCACACGCACTTTATGATGCCATGATGGGTGTTTTTTTTGTGCCACTCTCTCAGGTCTCGCAAGACCAGGTTTCCGTTCACTACTAACCCAAATGGCGGATAGGAAAAGGGAATGAAAGGACAGGGAATTTTTAATTTAAGTAAAGTCACTCTTACTGATGCAGAGATCTCTGTCTTAGACAAGGGTCTTAAATTTGCGCCTCCTTGAGCCCTTAATAAATTTGAAACGTACATGGATATCCATAAATACACACAAAGTCTTAATATCAAAAGATGTGTTATCAAACCCTATAAATTCTAGAGGGATTCACTGTACTGAGATTAGACACTCTGGTCTCACCAACGCTTCCCTGTTCAACCCCCCATGTGGTCTGTCTTCATCAATTAAGGTATTTAAGGATGTACTCCTTAGAGATTTAGATCATCTCAAGGTTAAACAGGCTAAAATGACCAAACATTTACAGCTGGGATTAGACCAATTATGTAACCAGAAGGATTTGGTAATCAGACCCACTAAGGGGGGAGGTATCGTGATCCTTGACAAATCTGACTATCTTGCCGAGTTGAATAGGATTGTTGGTGATAGGGAGACATATTCACCGATCCCTTCAGACCCAGGTTCCAAATTCAAAAAGGAACTAGAGTCATTTGTTAATCATGGCTTTGAGTCTGTTATAATTAACAAAAAAAGAAAAATCTTTTCTTATACCTGTTTCTTCTCTCCTTCCCATAATATACTATCTGCCTAAGATTCATAAGGACTCGGCCCATCCCCCCGGCCGACCCATTATTAGCGGGATTGATTCCCTTACCTCACGAGCTGGTAATACATTGATGGGTTTCTTCAGCCCCTGGTGAGATCTCTGCCTGCCTTTATTGAGGATACCAGACATGTTATTAATCTTCTCAAAAATTGTGCGTATAGGGAGGGCCTTTGGCTGGTCACGGCGGACGTGACGTCCCTGTACACTAGAATTCCCCATAATTGGGGACTATCTTCAGTAGAATATTTCCTTAAGCAGGATTCAACCCTGTCTAGAAGACAAAGAGGGTTCATTATGAACCTCTTAGAATATGCCACGACTCATAACTTTTTTTGGCATAGTAACAGTTACTATCTTCAGACAAGAGGTGTGGCCATGGGGGCGAAATTCACCCCCAGTTTGGCCAACCTCTTTATGGGTAAATGGGAGGAGGACGTCATCTATGCCGATAGGAGACCTGAGTTGGTCCTATGGGCCAGGTATATAGATGACGTCCTCCTCCTATGGGATGGCACCTTGGAATCCTTACAGACATCTATGATCCAGCTCAATAATGAAAGAGGCATAGAATTCAAATATGAAGCAAGCCAGTACACCATCAATTTTTTTAGACCTGACCATTTGTAGTGAAGGTTACAGTTTGGTCACCTCCACGTATTTTAAAATGACTGATCGTAATTAGTTTATACCCCGAGATAGCTGCCACCACAGCTCATGGCTAGACTCAGTTCCTAAAAGTCAATTTATCCACATGAGAAGAAATTGTATTAAAATTGATGATTTTGACTCTCAAAGCAGAATACTTAGAGATAGACTTAAAGATGAGGGCTATGATATTACTGCACTTAATGATAAAATCGTAGAAGTTTGAACGTTAGATCGTGATCTTCTACTGGCAGATGAACCTGCGGTTTCAGCAGGCGAATCTAACAACTTCTCTTGCCCCTTTATCACACGTTATTCTCAACAGCATTTTTCTATAAAGAAACTCATACACAAGCACTGGCATATAATTAAAAATGATTTCAGTACTCCCCGATAAGCCAAAGGTGGTTTTTAGAGGGGCTCCCCCAATCAAACAACTGGTAGCCCCTAGTGTCTGTGATCCACCTATTAACAAACCAATGTTGTTTCAAAACTTGGTTGGGTTTTATAGATGCAATAGGTGTGCTGCTTGTTCCATCAATGCCACCAAGGCTAAGAAGACTGCACAATTTGCTTCTAGGGGAATAAACCAAGTTTTTCCTATTAAATCCTTTATTACCTGCTCTACTCCCTGCGTGGTCTATCTCCTGACCTTGCGGGCTTCAGTGTGTCGGTCGCACTGTACGACCCTTGCAGGTCAGGTTGAATGAGCACATAGGGAACATTAGAAGAGGTTTTAAGGGTCATCCTTTTTTAGACACCATCTGGAGGTCCATCAACAAAACCCTAATGGTACCTCTATGATAGGGATTGATAGGCTCAGACTTCCTTGGAGGGGGGGGACCAAAGAGACGGGCTATTTCAAAGCTTGAAATGAGCTGGATATACAAAATGGGATGTCTCAAACCTTATGGTTTGAATACAGATATAGAAATGAATGCGTTTATTGATAATTCATAAGAAAACCCAATTATTGCTTAATTGAATGGCCCACCAATGGTGCGCTTTTCTTTTCAGATTGAGGATATCCAGCTGATGAGCATTCATTGCTATCCGGCAAAATCCTTGCTGACCATTCAAGGCAACCAAAGGACCAGAGATATTGGAGGATCCAAGTGTCCCCCCGCAGAGGGCTTAATCTGTCCACTCGTATGACGCCGCTCTTTAGGGGGTCCACCTGCTCCAGTAAGGGTTATCACATACAGAGCTTTACACCAAAGTGGTCTCTCATTTTCCCAACTAAAAAGCAAGGCTGATCATCCGGACCCTGATACCTGCTGTGGATCATAATACCCACATTTTTACGTTTATCTACCACATTTATAGGAAGGACACTTAATTGATTTATACATTATTGTTTTCAATTGCTGCTATATTGTTGATTTCACTATTTATCTATGTGCTTATCACTTGATTGAGCTCAGGGTGCACTCCCGATCCGGGTTTGTTCTCGATCTATGCATGTTATTTGTTTATGTTATTTCCTGCACAAAGAAATACTTAATTCAGCGCAACTTTTTTATACACAAATTTTTATGCTAGCACCATTAGGTATTAGATGGTTTATTGTTGCTGCTTTTTGTTTATTGAGTTGTTTTGTCCGAGCGCGGTATTTCTATTTTTTTATTAAAATCACAATAGTGTCATGGAATGTGAGCGGACTTAACAACCCTGTGAAGAGACTGGCAGTTCTCAGGCACCTCAAGTCTACAGGGGCCAATATAGTGTGCCTGCAGGAGACTCATTTTTCACCAGACCCGGCTCCTAGCTTTAGCCCTCGAGTGTATTGTACTCAGTTCCACTCCACGCATTCAGCTTATTCAAGGGGAGGGAGTGTCCTGATAAGTCGGGACACTCAGTTCCACTGTACTCAAAAGCTCATGGATCAGGATGGTAGATATATTTTCTTGCTATGTAATGTGTCAGGTTTATCATGTATATTAGCTGCAATATACATCCCACCTCCTTACTCATCCGAGGTCCTCAAACGCCTTGCGAATTTTATGGCCCAGTTTCCGAATGTACCACTCTTAGCAGTAGGCGATTATAATAACTATATAAATCATCAATTAGATGTTCCAAATTACCAGTTCCATCTAATGTACCCCTGAGTAAAGGGGGACAGACATCTTTCGCGGGCCTACTTGAGGAACTCGGGTTAACGGATTTATGGAGATTGGGACATCCTTAAGTAAAACAATACTCATGCTGTTCAGGCTCTTACGGGAGCCTATCCAGAATAGACTTAGGTCTGGGTAACGATCTTATAATCCCATTTTTTGTAGATGCAGGATATAATGAAAGACACATATCTGATCATTCCTCATTGTGGGTTTCAATATCATTGCCCAATGTGACCAAACGCAAATGTTGGAAACTTAACCCCTTTTGGCTTTCGCTGCTTCCTGAACCGGACCCCATAAGGGAACACTTAAAATTCTTTTTTCAGGACAACATTCAGTCAACGCGTCTGACTGTGGTCTGGGATGCAGCCAAAGCATTTATGAGAGGGCAATTTATTACTGTAATTAATCAGATCAAAACTAATACTAAAGCCTGGGAGACTGAGGTCTGCAAGACACTTAGGGATTCTGAAGATAAATATATCAACAACCCTACAGAAGATACAAAGAGCTTGGCTCGGTGCACAATCTAGACAACTAGCTTTGCAGTTTTCTGAAAACAAAAGTTTTTTTTACAACAGGCCACAATAATACAGATCTTTAGAACGTTCTATATGGATATCTACTCATCTAAAGTACAACCTACAGAGGGGGAACTAGAGGGCTTTTTAGAAAAATGCACATTACCTCGTTTGTTGGCCTCGGACGTGGCCTTACTTAATGCCCCACTAACTGGAGAGGAAATAGCTAATGCAATAGCACAAACTCACAACAACAAATCCCCGGGGGGCTGATGGCCTTCCGTCCGAGGTCTATAAACGATATGCAGACACACTGTTACCAACCCTATTGAAGGTATATAATGAGGCACTGAAGGAGGGAACACTCCCTAATTCTATGAATGAGGCTATTATTATCCTACTATTGAAACCAGGCAAAGATGCTGCACTGCCAGACTCCTACAGACCCATTTCTCTTCTAACGTCTGATGTCAAGCTGTTGGCCAGGGTATTGGCCACTAGGTTGGCACAAGTGATACACAAGCTTGTACATAGAGACCAGTCAGGGTTTATACCCACTAGATCTACAGCCCAAAACATAAGGAGTCTTTTTCTGAATCTACAGATCCCTGCCTGTAATACCGGAAATAGAGCGATTTTCTCACTGGACGCAGCTAAGGCCTTCGACAGTGTCGAGTGGCCTTACCTGTGGAAAGTGCTGGACCATTTAGCGCTGGGTAACAACTTTATTAACTGGGTCAAACTATTATATGCCCAACCATCGGCCCGGATTAGGGTAAATGGGGAACTGTCGGAACACCCTGTTGTGGGTGTTTTAGGCTATCATAGCCACCTCATCTTACTGCGCTAAATCCTGTTCAGTTGAACCGAACTTTTATCTCCCAATTTTTTATTGAAAATATATTAGCCATTCACGGCTTGCTGAGTCAGGAAACGCGTCGCGTGTGTGATGTCATTGCCCCTCGCCTGGATTGCTGTTTGCCTTCCAAACCTCATTCTGGTATTCCTCCATCATTGACGGTGGACACAGTGCATCTGAAAGACCAGTCTGATTACACATCCATGGCAGGGATGATCGACCTCATGGACCCCTCCAGTTAGATCTGGGACTCTCAAATGCCTTTTTAACTCAACACAAATGTGAGTGCAATCTCTGTTGCTGCTCTTTTTATTAAAATTGTTTTTAAGTCTGCACCCAGAGGCGCCTCCTTTCTTTGTTTCTTACAGTGCTTTTTGGGAATATGGTTTCCATCCCCATTGGAAGGCTGCCGTGAATGTGGGCTTTATACCTCATCATTGACTTTATGCACACCATCATGGACTACTATTATCTTTTCTTATCCCTTGTTCCAGTTCATCATTTATATGCATAATATTTGTCATTTATGTGGATTATTGCTTTTAACCTTTGCGCCAAACACTTGTTATACACACTAACAGCCTGCCCAGCCTGTGAGGTTGCGCTGCCTCATCATGGCACGCTGCATTAGTTGCAGTTGTAGACTCCGCAGGTAATTATTCTACCCAGAGGCTCTAGCGCCATACACTGCTGCTGTTCATACCGGCTGTTTGTTACCATCTTGGCATGGCTCTGGTTGGAATTAGAGCTCCATACTGTGCTTATTTTAATAAAGTGTTGTCTCTTTGATTTACTAATTCCTGTGCCCTGCTGCTGTCTTCTTTTGTATCAGCCAAAAGTTGGGGAAAAAATATGTAATTAGGAATGCACTGTAGTGCATTTTGCTGCCTGGCTTTGTATGACTGTATGAATTATACTTTGGAACGCTAGCTCATTCAGCTGTCAGAACGGCCATCATTTTTGCCCTTTTAGTTTCCATGCAATGTACTAATTTATTGTTAAAGTTACTTCTCTGAGGCTTTTTCCAGTAATCCCTTTTCATAAGCTGGTAAGAAAAATTGAACTGTGATCTTACCAAGTTATTTTATAGCATCTACAACACTAACACTATGTGATAAAAAAAAACGGTGTTGGATCTTAAGGACTTATACCTGCTTACTGGTGGCTAGACCCAATTCATGATTATCCTCTGCTCTGTCATTTAAAGGTTACATCATAAATAAATAGTGACTATCTGTAGCAATATTCCTAAGCTTTATTGTTCATTTCGAGGTGACCTCAGGGATGGTTGGGGACCGCAGGTTGTACTGGTGGGCAATACTACTAGAATATTGAATGGAAATAATTCCATGCCTGAGACCTGTGGGATCCCCCGTCACTCCCTGGGAACTTCTGACTGGGCATCTGCTTTGGGATGAAGGCAACCTCTGGGGATGACATTAGTATGTTTTGCCCTTTTTTTCTTACATTTTTTTTCCTCCCCTTTCCCTCCCCCCCTCCCTCCACGAGCAGGAGCGGGCACAGGACCCAAGACACGCCCTTGCCCCCTATAGGCCTCTGCTTTGGTTTTTACAGGCCGTTAATGTGTCAGAGTAGACACTTTATTTTTGTGAGTCCAGTTAGAACTCGACCTTTACCATTTTTCTTCTTTTTTTTTTGTTTCCTTCTTTCTTTTTTGTTTTCCTTCTATTTTTCTTTTTATCTCTCTATATGGCATCCAACACACAGGGTCTGACGATAGGGATGCATATAATAGCACTCTACCGACCGATAAAATTTGTATCTTTCAATGTAAGAGTTTTTACAGTTTCTCACAAAAGTGAGTAAACCCCTCACATTTTTGTAAATATTTTATTATACTTTTCATGTGACAACAATGAAGAAATGACACTTTGCTACAATGTAAAGTAGTGAGTGTACAGCTTGTAAAACGGTGTAAATTTGCTGTCACCTCAAAATAACTCAACACACAGCCATTAATGTATAAACCACTGGTAACAAAAGTGAGTACACCCCTAAGTGAAAATGTCCAAATTGGGCCCAATTAGCTTTTTTATCCTCCCCGGTGTCATGTAACTCGTTAGTGGTACAAGGTCTCAGGTGTGAATGGGGAGCAGGTGTGTTAAATTTGGCCTTAATGCTCTCACTCTATCATACTGGTCACTGGAAGTTCAACATGTCACCTCATGGCAAAGAACTCTGAGGATCAAAAAAAAAAAAGAATTGTTGCTCTACTTAAAAGATGGCCTAGGCTATAAGAAGATTGCCAAGACCCTAAAACTGAGCTGCAGCACAGTGGCCAAGACCATACAGCGGTTTAACAGGACAGGTTCCACTCAAAAGAGGCCTTGTCATGGTCGACCAAAGAGGTTGAGTGCACATGCTCAGCATCATATGCAGAGGTTGGTCTTTGGGAAATAGACGTACGAGTGCTGCCGGCACTGGGGAGCTACAGTTCATTGAGGGAACCATGAATGTCAACACGTACTGTGACATACTGAAGCAAAGCATGATCCCCTCTTTTCAGAGACTGGGTCGCAGGGCAGTATTACAACATAACGACCCCAAATACACCTCCAAGATGACCACTGCCTTGCTAAAGGAGCTGAGGGTAAAGGTAATGGACTGGCCAAGCATGTCTCCAGACCTAAACCCTATTGAACATCTGTGGGGCATCCTCAAATGGAAAGTGGAGAAGCGCAAGGTCTCTAACATCCACCAGCTCTGTGATGTCATCATGGAGGAGTGGAAGAGGACTCTGGTGGCAACCTGTGAAGCTCTGGTGAACTCCATGCCCAAGAGGGTTAAGGCAGTGCTGGAAAATAATGGTGGCCACACCAAATATTGACACTTTGGACCCAATTTGGACATTTTCACTTAGGGGTGTACTCACTTTTGTTGCCAGCAATTTAGACAATAATGGCTGTGTGTTGAGTTACAGTATCTCACAAAAGTGAGAACACCCCCCACATTTTTTGTAAATATTTTATTATATCTTTTCATGTGACAACACTGCAGAAATTACACTTTGCTACAGTGTAAAGTAGTGAGTGTACAGATTGTATAACAGTGTACGCTTGACACCATCTGAACCAAATAAGTTTATCTTGGTCTCATCAGACTACAGGACATTGTTTCAGTAATCCATGTCCTTAGTCTGCTTGTCTTCAGCAAACTGCGGGTTTTACTTGTACATCATCTTTAGAAGCGGCTTCCTTCTGGGACGACAGCCATGCAGACCAATTTGATACAGTGTGCGGCGTATGATCTTTACACTGACAGGCTGACTCTCCACCCCTTCAAACTCTGCAGCAATGCTGGCAGCACTCATACGTCTATTTCCCAAAGACAACCTCTAGATATGACGCTGAGCACATGCACTCAACTTCTTTGGTCGACCATGGCGAGGCCTGTTCTGAGTGGAAACTGCTGTATGGTCTTGGCCACCATGCTGTAGCTCAGTTTCAGGGTCTTGGCAAACTTCTTATAGCCTAGGCCATCTTTATGTAGAACAATTTTTTTTTTCAGATCCTCGGAGTTCTTTGCCATGAGGTGCCCTGTTGATCTTCCAGTGACCAGTGTATGAGAGAGTGAGACCGATAACACCAAATTTAACACACCTGCTCCCCATTCACACCTGAGACCTTGTAACATTAATGAGTCACATGACATCAGGGAGGGAAAATGGCCAATTTGGATGTTTGCGCTTAGGGGCGTACTCACTTTTGTTGCAAACGGTTTGGACATTAATGGCTGTGTGTTGAGTTATTTTAAGGGGGACAGCAAACTCACTACTTTACATTGTAGCAAAGTGTCATGTCTTTAGTATTGTCACATGAAAAGATATAATAAAATATTTACAAAAATGTGAGGGGTGTTCTCACTTTTGTGAGATCCTGTACATCTCTAAACTTCAGTGTCTTAAAAAGGGGTTGGTATGTTCATCTGAAGACATTGCTCCAACTTTCCAAGAGTACTATAAAGCACTTTACAATATTCCCAATCATCTGACGGAGCCTACTAACACACAGGGACGTGAAAGGATTGCTCAATACATCTGGAATACAGCTCTTCCAAGGCTAGACCAGGGTGCTGCCGATTTATGGAGCACCCCCTTCACTATAGAGGAAATTTATCAAACCATTAAGGCACTCCCATCGGGCAAGAGTCCAGGCCCTGACGGTTTCACAACCATTTCTACTAACAATTTCAGGATGTTCTAGACTCTACATTTAACTCAATTTCTGATTCATGCCCCTTCCCCGGTCAATCCCCGGAAGCCCACATTACCCTGATCCATAAAGACCAGAAAGATCCCACTGAATGTTCAAGCTATCGCCCAATCTCTTTAATGTCAATCTTAAAATTTATGCAAAAATATTAGCGGTTGGACTTCAGTCGGTTATCCCCTCTAGCATTAGTTTAGACCAGGTGGGCTTTGTCCCTACCCGGGAAGCAAGGGACAACACTATTAAAATATTATCTCTCATATTGTCAGTCACAGAAGATCCCTGTCTCCTTTCATTAGATGCGGAAAAAGCATTTGAACGTCTGGATTGGACATTCCTGAAAGCAATATTGGAACAATTAGGCTTACCCCCAGTATTAATTCAAAATATTATGGCCCTGTATTCCTGCCCATCTGCTCGTGTTAGGGTGAATGGCCTACTTTCGGAGCCAGTACCTATATCCAACGAGACGCGCCAAGGCTGTCCTCTCTCGCCACTCCTGTACATATTAGCGATGGAGCACTTGGCGACTGCCTTGCAGACTAACAGCTCGATAGGCGGGGTGGATAATGCTGGGCAAGCAATATAAGATTAGCCTGTTCACGGATGATCCCTCTTTTAAAGGAATTAGAACTTTTTGGTACTCTAAGTAATTTCAAAATCAATGCAGCCATATCACATTGCTTAAATATTTCTCTGTCTGCAGGGATTCAAGATTCTCTTGCCAATAAATTGTCTTTCCAATGAGCCCAGCACTCTATTAAATATCTGGGGTCCAGATGCCTGGGCAACGCCATAAATTATATGAGCTAAACTACCACCCACTTTTGCATCAATGCGACATTCATGGTTGGGACAGGTGTCCCTTTTTAAGATGGACATCCTCCCGAGTTTTCTTTATATTTTTCAAACGATCCCGATTCAAGTCCCACATTTAATTCTTTAGATCGGCACGGTCTTCACCACTTAAATTTATTTGGCCTAAATCCTCAACTAGTCTCAGGTATGATATATTGGTGATGAGGCGAGGTGCTGGTGGAGCCAAGTTGCCCCACTTGGAGCTATATCATAGGGCCGCAGTCACGTACCAGTTGGAGAACAAGGTGCTGAGAGGGCTCCCCTTCTGGCTAAGTGCAACACACCCCTGGAGATGGAACAGGGAGTGTAGTGCCCAAAAGAAGCATGGTTTGCCAGGTGCTGCTGTAGTACAAAGAGCTGATCACCAGGAGATGGCCGTATCAGGCTGGAAGCACTAGTAGGTATGCTGAGGTGCTTGGTTAGGAGGAAGAGGAAACCGAGAGCCATGCCAAAGGGTCATGCACGGTGGATCAGTCAGGCAGCGGTACTGGAACAAGCTGGGGTCAAAAACTGGAGACAGGAGAGCGGAGTCGACGAGCCAAGCCGGGGTCAACACTGGGAGATCAGCAGGAGCAAAGTCAGAAGTACAAGCCAGAGGTCAATACCAGGATATCAGGAAACGGGGTTTAGGCAAGCCGGGTCGGTAACAGGGAGTCCAGAAATCAGGACTACAGAGGCACAGGGAACCTGACAATAATCCAGCAACGTCATACAGCAGCAGGTTTAACTAGACCAGTGGGCGCCGGTATCTAGCACGTTATCGTGAATGCACATACGCCTGTTTGCACCGTCATGCATCTGCTTGCGCCGGTTCACGATGCATGCACCAGCGTGCATGGAAGTTCTCCATATGCACCTATGCTGGATATGGGCAACATTGTCAGTTCTTCCATTTCCCTGACAGTGCCCCCCTCAAAGGGCAGCCTCCGGATGCCCAAACTAGCCCATTTTTCAGGGTATCTGCTACTGAATCCTTGCAAGAGTCTAGGGGCGTGCACATTGCTCACAGGTTCCCAGGAATTCTCTGAGGAATACCCCCTTCCATTTAACAAGGAATTGAGTTTGCCTATCTCTCTTCCGGCAATCCAAGATAGTTTCCACTTCTTACTCCCTTTCATTTTCTACTAAGACTGGAGGAGGTGGCAATTTTCTGTCAGGAAATGGAATGGGTATCGATGGTTTCAGCAAGGAGATGTGGAATACCGAGTGGATCTTGTAAGAATTTGGCAGGACAAGTTCAAAAGCCACAGGGTTAAATTCCCTCTTCATTTTAAATGACCCAACAAACTTTGGCCCTGGTTTCCAGGAAGGACAAGAAAGTTTAAGATTGATAGAAGAAAGCCATACCTTATCTCCTACTTTAAAAGTAGGATTAGCTCTTCTCTTATCGTATTGTTTCTTAAAGTCTTTTTGGACCTTCTGCATGGTTTCCCAGGGGGGTTTATTAGTTTGTCTGGATAAAGCTTATCCTGTCTTGAACGGCCGGTACCGAAGACTCAGGAATGGTGGTAGGCAGGAATGAGGGGTGAAATCCATAATAAGCCCAAAAAGGCAACTGGTTGGTTGCAGCATGCACAGAGTTATTATAAGCGAATTTAGCACATGGAAGTAAAGAGATCCAATCATCTTGGGAGAAAGAGCAGAAGCACCGTAAGTATTGTTCTAGAGTTTGATATGTCCTCTCTGATTACTACTCTGTGGGCGATAGGAGGAGGAGAGGCATACTTCGATTGCCAAGATCTTGCAGAGATTCCTCCAAAATTCAGAAGTAATCTGTACCCCTCTATCCGAAATGATAGTCAGACTGCATGGGCTGCCTGATAATATTTCTTTGATAAAGAGGTTTGCCGTATCCATAGCGGAAGGTGTGCCTATCATGGGCAAAAAGTGTGCCATCTTGAACAGATGGTCTACTACCTCCAAGATAGTTGTGAATCTTTCTGATGGAGGCAGGTATACGATAAAGTCCATAGATATATACTTCCATGGTTGCACTGGGACTGGTAGTGGTCTTAAAGTGGACGTAAACCCACTCTCATCATTGCTAAACTACTGCCATAGTGCTCATCTCTAAGGATATACATGCCTCCTGCATGTATCCTTACCTGTCAAATATCTCCCCTTTTTCTGTTTGTAGCCCTGCCAAACTCCAGAGTCTGTGGCCGTGTCTGTTGTCCAGAGCTCGGTGGGCAGAGTCATGAAATCGGACTCCCTGCCCACCTCCACACTCCCCTTGGCAACATATATTTTCTCCTGTGTATTTCTTACACTGAACTTCTGCTGGTCTCCTGGATTATGCCCCATGATCACCAACATCCATTCAAAACCCAGGAAAGGCACCACATGACTTCAACATGCCCAATCATGCTGAGGTGTGGAGCAGCCAATCCTGGGAGAGCTGTAGAAGAAAGGAGGGGGGATGTGACGTACACAGAATGCCTCTCTCATGCTCGTGCATGAGATAAGGAAATCACCTGTCTGTCACAACAAGGGGGAAGAACGGACACCTTTTTCTCTGTGTGTCTGTTTTTATCTTACTGAAAAAAAGATAAGAGGACTGCTCAGAGTTGAATTAACTTTTCGTGGCAAGACTGGGCACAGATGACGACATGAAATCCTATAATCTAAAAGGTACAAGCCTTAATTAAAAATTTTTTTCGGGTTTACAGCCACTTTAACATACCAAGATTTGCTGTTGGAACCTTTGTTGCATTGGCATGTTATACAGGAGTTACACATACTTCTTACAGTCCGGTCTTAAGGAGGGCCACCATAGGTATCATTGGATAAGATCAACTGTCTTCCGAACCCGAAATGCCCGGCAAGTTGGTGGTCATGGAATATTTTTAAGGCCTGTAGTCTCTCTTGCTGAGGAACGAAAACTTTGTCCTGGTGCCACAGGAACCCCTCTTGGTTTCTTAGAGATTACACCTCTGGTTCTGTGCACTGGAGGGAGGCCTGTTTAATTGATGCCTTCAAATCTGGTTGTATCGAAAGAAGTCTCTGGGTCGACAGAATTGTGCCAGGTGTGCTCTCTTCTGGAGTATCCGGAAACATCTGAGAAAGCATCGGCCTTCCCATTTTTGGATCCTGGGCGGTAGGTAATATGAAAGTTGAACATGGAGAAGAACAATGCCCACGAGCTTATACGTCTGGCAGTTCTAAGGTACCCCAGGTTCTTGTGATCTGTGAAGATCATGATGGGGTGTGCAGGTATCTCCATTCTTCTAAAGCGGTTTTTATGGCCAATAGCTCTCTGTCCCTGACATCATAGTTCCTTTCTGGCTGGCTCATCTTTTGTGAGGAAAAGGCTATGGGATGAAGTAATGCTTTGGGTCCCTGGCGTTTTGACAAGATTGCCCCCGTGGCCACCTCTGAGGCATCAACTTCTAAGACGTAGGGCCGACCGGGGTTGGGATGCTTAGGAACTGAAATGCTGAAATGAATAACGTTAAGTTGATCAAAGGCCGCCTGAGCTTCAGAGGACCATTGAAATTGGGCATGCTGACGGGTTACTTGGGTGATGGGTGTGATAATGACAGAAAAGTCTCATAAATCTTTGGTGAAAATTTGCAAAGCCCACAAACCTTTGGACCCCTTTTTATCTAATGGGGCTGGCCACTCCAAGATAGCTTTCACCTTTTGTGGATCCATGGCAATCCCCTCCGTTGAAATAATAAGTCCCAGGAATTGGATTGATACTTTCTCAAAGTCACATTTTTCGGCTTTCACGTACAATCCGTGCTTCCTTAAAGTAGACATCACTTTCTTCATATGTATTCTATGGATCTCCAAAGTAACTGAAAAAACAAGGATCATCTAGGTATACAATGACAAAGTTGTCTAGATATTCCCGAAATATGTTGTTCCCAAAGTGCTGAAACTTAGCTGGAGAATTGTAGAGACCGAACAACATCACCAGGTATTCAAAATACCTGAATCGTGTTCTGAATGCCGTCTTCCACTCGTCTCCCTCACAAATGCGGATGAGATTGTAGACACCTTGCAGATCTGATTTAGAGAAGATTCGAGCAGTACAAAACCTTTGAAACAACTCTGGGAAAAGAGGGAGTGGATAACGATTTTTGATGGTGATCCTATTTAACTCTCTGTAATCCACACAAGTTCTTAGTGTCTTATCCTTTTTCTCCACAAAAAAAATATGCCAGCACCCGCAGGAGAGGAGGATGGACGGATGAAACCTTTTTCTATATTTTCGTTAATGTAGTGCAGTAAAGTTCAAGTTCTGTTTCCGAGAGAGAAAATATAGGGCCAAAGGCAATTTCGGAGCCTGGAAGCAACTCAATTGGGCAGTCATATTGCCGGTGAACAGGAAGGGCATCAGTCTTCTTTTTGTCAAAGACATCCAGGAATTCTTAGTAGACAGATGGTACATGCTGGCCAGCGCTGGGTACAGATAGGATGGTCAAACAACTAGCAAAGTCTCTAGAAATAGGGAAAAAGCAATGCTGTTGTCAGTATGAAGAAGTAAAGAGGACTTAATTCTTGAGCCAGCTGATCTGTGGATTGTGTGCTTGCAACCAAGGAATTGCTAGAATAACCGGGAACATAGGTGAACTCAGGACGTCAAAGCGTTCCAACTCCCGATGACCAGAGTCGGTAACAGTGAGGAGAGGTGCAGTCTCTTGTGTAACTAGTCCAGAACTGAGCAGAGAGCCAATGCCAGGTGTACTGTAAGCCATTGTTTATCAGAGACAAGGGGAATGCCAAGTTTATTAGCAAAGGTCAAGTCCAGAAAACAGCTGCAAGCCCCTGAGTCAATGATTGTCAGGAGCCGAACCTCCTCTTCCGCCATCTGTAATGAGACATGGAGAATGAGATGAGGAAGATCCTGAAACCTGCCAGTATACAGGAGTACATAAAGGTGGCTTACAGGTTCTTATGGGGCAAATTCGTAGGAGATGTCAAGTTCCCCCACAGTAAAGACACAGATTCACCCGGCGGCAGCAGTCTTTCTTCTGGAGAATAATAAAGAACAGTCGCACCTAGGATAAACAGTGAACTAACAAAAACTCTATGCAGAAGCTGTTTCAATCTAGTGATAAAGGTGAAAACTGTCTTAGGAAAATCCTACAAACAAAACAGCGCTAGCAAGGTGCCTACTATTATATAAAAGTAAATGGCGAAACAATCCTCTACAAAAAATTGACATTCAAACACAGTTGTATATATAATGGGTATAAAATATGTATCCAGTGAAAAAAGTCCCACCAGTAGGATGGTAACGTAGCAAAAAGGTGAAATAAACATCACTGTGGGATAGCATGAATTTCACCTGTTTATGAATCGGCTTGGTTGGACTTTTTTTCACTGGATACATATTTTACACCCATTGTATATACAATTGTTTTTGTCACAAATGTAAATTTTTTGTAGAGGATTGTTTCACTATTTACTTTTATATAATATTAGGCACCTTGCTAGCACGGTTTTGTTTGTAGTCTTTCTTCTGGAGAAAGAGCTGAGCGGACCAAGCTAACCTGCATGGGTTCAACTTCAGATGCGGGAGTGATGGAAGGCCCAGTTGCTGGAGAGGAAGGAACCTTGGTTAACATCCAGGTGGGTCGGAAGGTCTGGCATATTTCAGAACATCATTCCCTTAGATGTCTATCCAGCTGAATGGTCAATTGGATAAGGCCTTCCAGTGTTGCGGGAATTTCTACTCTGGCCAACTCATCCTTGAGAGATTCGGATAGTCCCAGCTGGTACTGATATTTCAAGACAGTTTTGTTCCAGCCTGTGTTGCCTGACCATTCGCGAAAGTCCACCGTGTAGTCTTCCACAAGACACCACCCATGCTGTAATGTGTGCAAGGCGGCTTTGGCTGTGGTCAAACGCCGTGGGTCATCGTATAATTGTGCCATGGCCTCAAAGAATGCGTCTGAGTTGATAACGGGACTTTTTTGTTTCAACAGATTGTGGGCCCATACCTGGGGTTTATCTGATAGTAAGGAAATTATGAAATGATGTTGGAGGGCCAGGTACAGCAAATAGGCATTCTTAAAGGCTCTAAACTTTTTTCGATCTCTGGTGAATCGTTTAGAGGTTGGCACTCGTGGCTCAGGAGGAGTAACCAGCACGGTATAAGTAGGAGGTGGTACACTCCTGGGCAGAAGCAGCTGAAGCTGAGCTAACGGATGAAGGTCCAGGATCCGGAGAAGCAGGTGTCACGGATAGGTGTTGCAGACGACCCTCCAGCTGGAAGTAGCCTTCTTGTAGTCTTTGAACTGCTCAAGTCAATGCTGTGACCTGCTGGCACAAAGCCTCTATTGGAGAAGCACCGCCGTCGGCCTCAGACATGGCTGGATTATACTGTCATGTACCGATTGGAGGCCGAGGTGCTGAGAGGGCTCCCCTTGCGGCTAAGTGCAACACACCCCTGGAGCTGGAACAGGGAGCATAGTGCCCAAAGAGGTACAATTATAAAGTGATCTCGTGCTGTAATGTAAAAATCACTCAAACACTAAGTAAAATCCACAGAGGGATTAATAAAGTGCAAGATATTAACCACTTACCGACCGGCTTCTGTACATATACATCGGCACTTTGAAGATGGATATCTCAGTAACGGCAGCAGCTGCTGCTACAACCGAGGTATCCATCTTTACAGGAGCCGGTTCTGTGTATGATAATGGTGGTCTCTGTGGCGGGTTCGCCGCGAGATCACCGTTATCGGCGGTGGGAGAGGTGCCACCCCCCCTCGCCGCTCTCCCGCGCCCTCCGCCGCTTACCGGAGCCGTCGGTAGCGGCGGAGGCAATCGGGACCTTTCTGTGCCTGGGTATGGAGACGAGTAAGGCTAAGATGGCCGCCACCCGTCTCTATACCATTGGACGGCTGAAGCGACGTCATTACATCAGCTCCGCCCACTTTTCTTAAAGGCATTTTTTTTTTTTATGTAATTTTTTTCAAACAATTTTTTTTTTTTTTTTTTGTATTTTAGTCCAAATATGAGATCTGAGGACTTTTTGACCCCAGATCTCATATTTAAGAGGACCTGTCATGCTTTTTTCTATTACAAGGGATGTTTACATTCCTTGTAATAGGAATAAAAGTGACACCATTTTTTTTTTAAAACAGTGTAAAAATAAATAAAATATTGTAAAATAAATAAAAATTGAAAAAAAAAATTTTAAACACCCCCCCGTCCCGACAAGCTAGCGCGCAGAAGCGAACGCATACGCGAGTAGAGCCCGCATATGAAAACGGTGGTCAAACCACACATGTGAGGTATCGCCGCAACCGGTAGAGCGAGAGCAATAATTCTAGCCCTAGACCTCCTCTGTAGCGCAAAACATGCAACCTGTAGAATTTTTTAAACGTCTCCTATAGAGATTTTTAAGGGTAAAAGTTTGACGCCATTCCACGAGCGGGCGCAATTTTGAAGCGTGACATGTTGGGTATCAATTTACTTGGCATAACATTATATTTCACAATATAAAAAAAAATTGGGCTAACTTTACTGTTGTCTTATTTTATTCTAAAAAGTGAATTTTTTCCAAAAAAAGTGCACTTATAAGACAGCTGCGCAAATACGGTGCAAAAAAAAGTATTTCAATGACCGTCATTTTATTCTCTAGGGTGTTAGAAAAAAACAATATATAATGTTTGGGGTTCTAAGTAATTTTCTAGCAAAAAAACCTGTTTTAAACATGTAAACACCTAAAATCCAAAATGAGGCTAGTCCTTAAGTGGTTAAAAGTGCAAAAAATTATTAAAACTCCACAAAGATATGCAGGTGCAAATGATGCAAAAACTGTGACCAAATAATACTCAAAGTCCTGAGCAAAATAATAATAGATCTATATAGAAAGGAAGTCCCAAAAAATGTTTTTTACACCAATGGATAACATCAATGGCGCAACCAATGAATAATATATGAAACAGGCAAGTGAATAGCAGCAGATAGTCCATAAAATACTCCACAAACTGCCTCCTGAAGCAATAGTCTCACAGAACTCTCACCTCATAGAAGTGTAGAAAATTGCATCAATGGATAAATAGGACTCCCCTTTTGGCTATGGCGCTACACCACATGGCTGGCCAGTGGAGGATTGCTAAAGATTGAGAATAAGTTTATGACCCCATCAACAGCGTATGCTAGCAGGAAAAGGCTCAAATAGGAAGCTGTGGAGAGTCCTATTTATCCATTGATGCAATTTTCTACATTTCTATGAGGTGAGAGTTCTGTGAGACTACTGCTTCAGGAGGCAGTTTGTGGAGTATTTTATGGACCATCTGCTGCTATTCACTTGCCTGTTTCATATATTATCCATTGATTACACCATTTTTTTGATTTTTTATTTTTAGGACGTTATCCATTGGTGTAAAAAACATTTTTTGGGACTTTCTTTCTATATAGATCTATTATTTTGCTCAGGACTGAGTATTATTTGGTCACAGTTTTTGCATTATTTGCACCTGCATATCTTTGTGGCGTTTTAATAATTTTTTGCACTTTTAATATCTTGCACTTTATTAATCCCTCTGTGGATTTTACTTAGTGTTTGAGTGATTTTTACATTACACTGCAAGATCACTTTATAATTGTACCTGTTTATTTTGTGTATTGTGAACACGATTTGGTTTTGCTGCTGTTTTTACACACATTATCACTTGTTTCTGTTAAGTAGGCACATTTTACCAGCTACTCTTAGTAGCGCGAGGGACACTTTTACACATATAGTGCCCAAAGAAGCTTGGTTTGCCAGGTGCTACTGTAGTCCGAAGAGCTGATCACCATGAGATGGCTGTAGCAGGCTGGAAGCACTAGAAGGGTAGGTATGCAGAGGTGCTTGGTTAAGAGGAAACCGAGAGCTAGGCCAAAGGGTCATACATGGTGGATCAGTCAGGCAGCGGTTCTGGAACAAGCCAGGGTCAAACACTGGAGACAGAAGAGCGAAGTCAGTGAGCCAAGCCGGGGTCAACACTAAGCAGGTGCAAAGTTCGAAGTACAAGCCAGAGGTCAAGACCAGAATATCAGGAAACAGGGCCAAGGCAAGCCGGATCGGTAACGGGGAGTCCAAAGGCACAGGGGAGCTGACAATAATCCAGCAACATCATGCTCACAGCAGCAGGTTTAAATAGGCCCTTGGATGCCAGTATCTGTCGCACTAGGCGCGCGCTATTGTGCATGCACGCATGCCTGTTCACGATGCGTGCACCAGCGTGCATGGAAGTTCTCCATATGCGCCCATACAGGATATGGGCAACATTGCCAGTTCTTCTATGGCCAATTCCCTGACAGCCACACTATTTAGCAGGGTATTAGACTGGTTCCATCACGGTTCCTTTAAGCAGTGGGTCACTCTTGACTTCGACTTATCACCCATTCTACTGACCTCTCTTCCATGGCTTCTTCCCAATGACCGTCCTCTTCTAACACAGGTAACGCCCCTGCTTTCTTCTTTTTTATATGTCTGGGACAGGGTTATTAAGACATACAAGATATCTTCATGCCCAGGACCATTAACCCCAATATTGAGTAATCCGGGGTTTCCACCAGGTATGTCAGACAAGAGCTTTATTTGTCGGCACCCATCACATATCTGGTATTCGTTTACCGATAGGGGCTTGAAACCGTTAGGAAAGCTTAGCTCCCCATCCAACTCCAAGGGAGGAGAGAGGCTCCAATATTTTCAATTACCCCACTTCTATGAAGAGTTGAGCAGGGAAGGGCTATGTAGGGATATGACTCAGTTCGAGGAGCTGTGTCTTTCTGACTCAAAATGTCCTCACACTCCTTAAAACCTATGATATTTTACTATCACATGCTTTTCCCAACCTTGCTTTCTACATCCGAGACTGGGAGAGAGAATTAGGCAAAAAGCTGGCCCTTGAGGAATGGGATAAATCATTCTCCCACACATTTCAATTAACTCTAGCCTCTTACTCGCAGGAACGTAACTACAAGATTTTAACAAGATGGTACCACTGTCCAGTCCTACTAAACAAGATTAATCCTGCTGTATCAGACCAATGCTAGAGATCCGGCAAATCAAGAGGAATACTGTTACCCCTATGGTGGTCCTGTCTGGTAATAACACTATATTGGTTGGCTATATTTAAGCTTAATCATTTGGTCACGGGCAAAAAAAGGCCAGAGACCCCAGAGATAGCACTTTATGATCCCTGAATCATTTAGATCCATTAAAAGGGCTTATTCAGCTTCCTGCTGATGGCAAGCAGGTCATTAATTCCAAGAAATCTCACATATTGCCAACTCTACCGGAGCGGGTAGCTGAGATGAACCACAATATGCGAATGGAGGAGTTCATTTCTACAGCAAACAAATTCAAGTTTAGGGAAATGTGGACCCCTTGGGTGGAGTTTCTTGAATCTCCCTCATTCGTATCCTATATGATAGCTAGTCACTGTCTCTCCCTTACTTAAGCAAGCCATATTTGGTCAAGCCACCATGGTTAGAGAATCACTGAATTTTTAATTTTTTGATGGCAGACTTATATAGTGGACATCTCTGTTGGATGCTACACTACTGTTTTTTTTTTCTTCCCTTTTTTTTTCTTCTCTCTTCTCTTCTTTTTTTCCCTTTTCGGTTTGAATTATTCTGACTTAGTTTTTCTCTGAACAAGTTGTCATTGATAGTACATTTTTCTTTACTGCATATTACTATACAGTATATTTTGAATGTATTAGACGCTGCATGGCAGGAGAGTATGATAAAATTTACCATATAGATGGCTATAGTACTGTCATTAGTGTTATTCTTATTACAATGCCATTTCTTCCTTTCTTTCAATAAAAATATATTAAAACACACTTAAATATTGAGTAGATAAAACAGAATGCTATGCTATCTGGCAAGCATAAGCACATTTTTGTTGAAGTAGATTAAATGTTTCTGAGAGTAGTCCAGTACTGGTCACAGTATACCTGACCCTGTTGCAGATAGAAAGATTTTAAGTCTACTTTGGGGTACATTTTAAAAACTGAAAACAATTCCATCACCATTTTCTCCACTGTTGGGCTGCTGTTAATGTTTCCAGTTTATTAGCCACAGATTAATAGCAGACAGTCCTAGGCTGCATGCACACTGGGCATAAAAATTGCTGCTTGTACAGGCGTTTGTCTTTTTTTTTTTTTCAGCCTGTAGAAGAAACTTTATATTAGCTATGTGTCCATGTACATTTGGGCATTTGCAGGCTGAAAAAGACTTTTTTTTTTAAAGGAGCCTTCGGGCAGAAAAACACTTGACACGCCTAAATGTGTCATTTAGGCGCGTCAAGTATTTTTAAGGGGATTTTTTTTTTAAATAGAAAAGCATTAGACACAGTAAAGTAATTTAAAAAGGATACTCAATTAAAGATCAACTGTAGGCAGAGTTTTCCAGTGTTTATGAGAGGAGTACCATCATCACATTGTCTGCTTTGTGGGCATTCTAGTCAACAGTAGGTGTAAAAAAAATTCAAGTTAGACTTACCAGTAACTTTTTTCCAGGAGTCTTTCAAGACAGCACCTGAGAGAGATTGGCTCCTCCCACTTGTCAACAGGAAACACCACTTCCACAGAACAACCAGGCTGGAACACATAAGCATAATCTGGTTAATAACAGTAAAAGGGCAGGTTGTTGCTGTCCTGAAAGACATCTGGAAAACAAGTTACCGGTAAGTCTAACTTGAATTTTTCCCTAAATGTCTTTCAGGACTGCATCTGAGAGAATAAACAAGACTTACCAACTAGGGAGGGACAACAGCCTGAAGGACCTTTCTGCCAAATGCCTGATCACCTGCTGACAGAAGGTCCAGTCTGTAATGATGAACAAACGTTAAATAATTTGGCCACATAGCCGCCTTACAAATTTGATTTGGGGTGGCACCAGCTGTTTCTGCCCTTGAATGAATGAATGATTTGTATAGCGCTGCAAATGCGAACTGAATCGCCTCAAGGCGCTGGATCTGTCCTGTGTTGTCCAGCTTCTTAGAAGAGGTAGGTCTTGAGTTTCTTCCTGAAGGCCTGATGGTTTTCTTCCATGCGAATGTGAGTAGGTAGAGCGTTCCATAACCGTGGTCCTTGGACTGCGAATCTTCGTTCTCCTTTTGTTTTGTAGCGGGTTTTTGGAATAAGGAGGAGGTTTTGGTTAGAAGGTTTTGGTTGCCCTTGTAGTGGCAAGAGCTCTAGTGGAGTGTGCTCGAATTTCTAGCGGGGGAAGACAATTCTATCTGTAAGTAAGCCTCCAAAAAAGTCGATTCAAGCCACCTAGCAAGGGTTAGATTCCTTAAAGAAACTGATTCTAATTCAAAAGGCTCCTTTGTGAAAGCTTGCAGAACCACTGACAGATCCCACTTTGGAAAATGTTTAGCAGGGGCTGGTCTGGATTGAGTAAACCCTAAAAAACCTTGCGACCAAAGATTCAGAAGAAATCTGTATCCCCAGATTAATCTAAAGGCACATAATGAAGCAGTATAGATAAACGTCCTGCATGATTTCTTACCTTTAAAATCTTGCCCTTTCGCTGTAAGAGCCCCGCAAAACTCGGGAATCAGTGGGTGGGTGGGTCTCTTTGCCGGCGCTCGGGGGGCGGTGTCTTGACATCACATGACTCCCCGCCCACCTCTACACTCCCCATCACCAGGCAGCATCACAGGGCCAAACCTCGCTCCTGGAGAATAAAAAGTGTGCACAGATGAGTCCTGACTGAGCGCACAGCACGCATACGGCCCCCCCACCATTGTGCACATGTAACATCTATTCGGCAGTGGTGGAAGATTCCTGGCCAGTAGCTTTGTGAGTCTGGAATCGGACACATTCGCTGTTCTCATGCTCCTGTATGAGAGAAAGAAATGCGATATCAATCACAGCAGTGGGGAATGTTGCGACACAAATTTATCTGTGTGTCATTTTTTATCTCAGTAAAAAAGGTGAGAGGATATCTCAGAGCTGGATTAACTCTTTGTGGCAAGACTGGGCACAAATGACTTCACATCCTATACTGTACCAGGTAGAAGTCTTCATAAAAAAAAAAAAAAAAATTATTTTCAGGTTTACACCTTACTCCTTAATAGCTGCTCCTCAGATACCAGGCGTCGAGGCTTAGCCTGGGCCTTGAAGCAGTAAATCCTGTTTGTGAGGAAGTTTGATTGCCATTTGTAGAATGGTGGAGAACCATGCTGTCTTCGGCCAGAATGGAGTAATCAGAATTACCGAAACTCTTTATGTATCTCCCTCACTACCATAGCTGAAAAGGGGGGAAGGTGTAATCCAGGTGAAAGCTCCAAGGATGTGCTAAGGCATCTATCCCGAGAGAACAGTCATCTCGGTAAAGAGAAAAGAATTGAGGGAGCTGTGCGTTCTCTCTGGGTGCAAGCAGGTCTACCTGAGGATGCCCCACAGTCCTGGCGATCAACGCAAACATTTCTGGATTTAAGCTCCACTCTGCTTCCTGACTTTGCCGTCTTCTCAAAAAGTCTGCCACATCGATTAATGTGCCTTTAAGATGGAGCGCTGACAAAAAAGTAAATGATTTTCCACCCATGCCAGGATTTTTGCTGTCAGCAAGTGAAGGGCCATGCCCCCCCTGCTTGTTTAAGTAGGCCACCGTAGTGGCGTTGTCTGAAAATCTGCACATGGAACCCCTGGTTTGGAGAGCAGGCAGCCAATGCTTTTTTTAGTTCTCGGCCTCTGCTCGGGACCACACTCCTTGTGCCAGATTCTGATCCCAGTAGGCTCCTCATCCCTACACGCTGGCATCTGTCGTCACTTCTTTTGATCAGAAAGGGCGATAGTAATCCTTTTGACAAGATCGACTGATTTCTCCACCACCAAAGGGTCCTCCTGACCCTGCTGGGGATCTTTACCCTTGTGTCTAGGGTTTTTAGACTGTGGTCCCATACATTTAAGAGGAAACTCTGGAGTGGCCTGAAATGGAGCCTTGCCCATTGAATGGCTGGCATAGTTGAGGTTAAGGTCCCTAAGGCTGACCTAACCTTTCTGACTGATATCTCCCGATTTGTCTGTAGCATAGCTACTACATTTTTTACTTTGTTTTTCTTCTCTTCTGGAAGGAAGGTTCTTTGCTCTACTGAACTTATCTGGTAACCTAGAAACTGTACCAGCTGAGCCGGACTGAAGTTTGATTTCTGAAAGTTCACAATCCAACCCAAGGTTTCCAAATGATTGCGGGCCCTGCCCAGGTCTTCTTGTAATTTTTCCCTAGAAGGGGCAAAGAAGAGATCGTCCAGATACGGGATTGTTGCAACTCCCTGAAGACGAAGAGGGGCGAGAGCTTCTACCATTACTCTTGTGAAAATCCATGGGGTGGATGAAAGGCCGACTGGGAGGGCTTTGAATTGTAAATGGAGAACTTCTTTCCTATATTCACAGCCAACCTCAGGAACTTTTGGGACTGAGGGGCTATAGGAATATGTGGGTACGCAGCCCTTAAGTCTATCGATACTATGAAGCATCCCTTGGCCAACAGATTCCTAACTGTAAAGATGGAGTCCATACAAAATTTTCTGTATAGAACTGACTTGTTCAGTGGCTTTAGGCTGAGGATGAGATAAAAACTTCCGGATGGCTTCATTACTAGAAAGACGTCGGAATAGAATCCCTGATGACGTTCTTTTGGTGATACCTAAATCACAACCCCCTGTCGCATAAGATCCTTTAAAAGGGCCTTCATAGCCAGGGCTTTTGCTGTGTCCTTTGGTAGTTTTGTACCATAGAATTTTCGTATCTTCCGCCAGAAAGATTCTATCTTGTATTCCTGGGACAGCATGGTTAGAATATATTGATTTTCTGTCATGCTTGCCCAGTGGGGAAGGAATCCCTGAAGCTTTCCTCCCACTGGCAACGAAGAGCCATTGGGGGTTATTAACTAAAGGCAAATCCACTGTGCACTACAAGTGCACTTGGAAATACAGTCGATGTAGATCTGAGGGTGACATGAAAGAAAACAGCATTTTTGCTTGCACATGATTGCATGATAGAAATCAGCAGAGCCTCCCCTCAGATCTACAGCGAGTGCACTTCCACGTGCACTTGAAGTGCACAGTGGATTTGCCTTTAGTAAATCAACCCCAAAAAGTGTCTTGTTGGTTGACACAGGTTGATGGAAAAGGACACCCCCTCTGCCTTTAGCCTTCTGCGCCGACCAATTCCTTCTTTTCCCCTGGTACTTGCTGTCTTGTTCCTGGGCCCTTTGAGGTCAACAAAGATGTTTAGCAGGCTGCTTTTTCTTCTTAACAGGGAATGATCTCTTCGTGTCAGCTCTCCTATATAGAACAGAATCTAAATCAGGACCAAATAATATATCCCCCATGAATGGAATACCACAAAGTTTACTTTTGGTTGGCGCATCCCCCAGCCAGGTCTTCAACCTCAGAGCTCTCCTGGCTGAGTTAGCTAGGGCTGCAGATCTTGCTGTTATCCTTATCTATTCCACTGATGCATCTGTAATGTAACCCACAGCCAATGATAGGGTAGAGAAAGAATCAAGGATTTCTTGTTTGGGTGAATCTACCGTGATATGGGCCTTAAGCTGGTTTATCCAGTATTCTAGATTCCTAGAAACGCAAGTGGTTGCCATAGCTGGTTTGAGATTGCCCATGATGGATTGCCAAGCCCTCTTAAGTTGTTGAGCCATACGTTAATCCATGGGGCCCTTCAGGATACCCATGTCCTCAAAAGCCAGGTCAGTTGATCTAGAAACCTGTGAAAAGGCTGCATCAAGTTTAGGAACTTTATTCCAAAGTGCCGCTGGGTCTTCTTCAAAAAGAAAATTCCTTTAACCACTTACCGACCGGCTCCTGTACATATACGTTGGCACTTTGAAGATGGATATCTCTGTAACGGCAACAGCTGCTGCCACAACCAAGGTATCCATCTTTTCAGGAGCCGGTCGTGTTTACGATAATGGTGGTCTCTGTTTCACAGCAAGATCACTGTTATCAGCGGTGGGAGAGGTGCCACCCCCCCTACCGCCGCTTACCGGAACCATCAGTAGCGCCGGAGGCGATCGGGATCTGTCATGTCTGTGGTATGGAGACGAGTGAGAGGAAGATGGCCCCCACCCTTCTCCATACCATAGGAGAGCAGAAGCGACGTCATTATGTCAGCTCCGCCCATATGTCTTAAAGAGCCATTTTTTGTCATTTTTTCAAATGACAAATGCAAAAAAAAAAAATTTTAAGTCCAAATATGAGATCTGAGGACTTTGACCCCAGATCTCATATTTAAGAGGACCTGTCATGCTTTTTTCTATTACAAGGGATGTTTACATTCCTTGAAATAGGAATAAAAGTGATCCAATTTTTTTTTTTTAAACTGTGAAAAAATAAATAAAATAAAGTAAAATAAATAAGAAAACATTTTTTCTTTAAAGCGCCCCGTCCCGACGAGTTCACGCGCAGAAGCGAACGCATACGTGAGTAGCGCTCGCATATGAAAACGGTGGTCAAACCACATGTGAGGTATCGCTGCGACTGGTAGAGCGAGAGCAATAATTCTAGCCCTAGAACTCCTCTGTATCTCACAAACATGCAACCTGTAGAATTTTTTAAACGTCGCCTATGGAGATTTTTAAGGGTAAAAGTTCCACGAGCGGGCACAATTTTGAAGCGTGACATGTTGGGTATCAATTTACTTGGCGTAAAATTATCTTTCACAATATAAAAAAAATTGGGCTAACTTTACGGTTGTCTTATTCAAAATTTTTTCCAAAAAAAGTGTGCTTGTAAGACCGCTGCACAAATATGGTGCCAAAAAAAGTATTGCAATGACCGCCATTTTATTCTCTAGGGTGTTAGAAAAAAAACAATATATAATGTTTGGGGGTTCTAAGTAATTTTCTAGCAAAAAAACGGTTTTAAACTTGTAAACACCCAAATCTCAAAACGAGGCTAGTCCTTAAGTGGTTAATGGGCCTTTGGGAAGAAAAGCTTTCTCTGGTTCTAACCATTTTTTTTGAATGGACTCAGATTACCGAATGTACTGGAAAAGTGTGAACTTTAGGCTCACTAAGGCCTACATACATCCGGTCATGCAGAGATAATTCTGTTTTCTCTTCTCCTAAGCCCAATGTAGCGTAAATTGCCTTTAACAGACCATCTATTTGCTCTAAAGACAACTTGTATTTAGAGGGCGCATCTTCTACCCCTTCCTCCTCCTCTTCACCTTCTTTAGAATGAGAGGGGGAATGTCCCTCTTGGGTAGGAGATCCCATTTCAACCTCCACCGCTGGTAATAACTGTGAGCCCTGAGAGGATTCTGAGGTTGACGGCTGACTCAAAGATGGGTTTGTTAGTGAAGAGAGAAAGGATTGAATGGTAGCATCCAGCTCTTTAACTGATGCGATTAAATTGCTGCATGCAGAAGTAGCTTTCTCCTTTAAGCGGAACTTCAGTAATTTTTTCATCTTTCCATTTATTAAATCTTCTGCTCTTGTTGTTTTAACTTTGAATAGTAAAACTTTTTTTTCTGCCAGTAAATACCTTATACAGCCCACTTCCTGATTCCTTTCCCAAATATAAGTATTATTTTAGAACTCAGGGAAGGCAAGTTCAATTACATCAATAATACAAAGTAGTTGTGAACATTTCCACACAAAAAATGTACATTATTCACAATTGGGTCAATGAAATGCAATAGCTACGTTTCATTCTGTAATACAGTAAAGGCACATCTATGGACAATAGAAAACGTCTTCTCATTTTGTTGGATGTAACAGTGCAAAACCTCCACGTGATGAGGCCCAAACCGCCTGATCTCATCTGTTTATTTATAGGTGTTCCAAGGAACGTGAAGAAAGAAAAAAAACAATGCTAAGAAAGAAAAGAAAGTAAAAGAACAAGTAGGAAGGAGTTAATGTGGAGGGGATCACATCAAGGAGGAAGGGGAGGGGGAAGGGGAAAGAAGAGGAAAGAGGATGGGGGTGGGGTGAAAAGGGGTACCCGGTGGACGAGAAACTTCTGCAGACTAAGTAAACAAGAATGTTCGCGGAGGACTCATTCAGGAGCTGAGCAGAGACACTCCATCAGATAGAATAAACATATTCCATAGTCTCCAAGTTTTAAAATGCGTCTCCTGTTTGTTCTGTGCCGTGAGGATCAAGTTCTCTAGTTTATTTATATCTTCGCATTCAAGTCCCAATCGAGGGAGGTGGTTGCTTCTTCCAAAGCAGGGGAACAGGATTTAGCGGCATTCAATAGATGACGCACAATTGATTTTTGTTATTGTTTCGCTGGGATCGTGGCAACATGGAGTAAAAAGAAAGCAGGGTCATCAGGGATCTTATAGTCTGAATTTTTGGGTGACAATCCAGACGATGGTCCAAAAATGTTTTAGCTAAGGGCAAGACCAAAATATATGGAGTAGCGTTCCCCTGTCCGTCTTGCATCTCCAACATCTATCAGTAGTAGTCGGGTAGTATTTCTGCAATAACTGGGGCATATAGTACCACCTAGTTAAGATTTTATAATTAGTCTCTTGTATTTTCGTGCAGATTGACGACTTTAATGAAAATCGGAGGATATTTGGTCTTTCAAGTACCGTAAAAGATTGGTTTAAATCTACTTCCCATTTTTGTAAGAAAGACAGTTGTGGTTGATCAGAGGGGAAATTAAGCAGGGCATACGTTTTAGAAAGCACTTGTGGTAGGACACCTTCGTCCAGACAGTAATCTTCAAAGGTCGTTAGGCTACGACTAAATTGGGAGGGGTTCGCAATGGAATGTAAGAAGTGATGTAATTGCATTCCAGAACGGAAGTTGGAAACGGCCCGAGTCACTCGTCAGTGGCGGAAGGGATGGCCATTTGTCTCCATCTAAAAAATGAGATGCTCGGTCTCGGCCCATTTGAGAGAGAGTGTCCTAAATTCTGGCCTCTCCATTCCAGGAAGGAAGGCTGGGTTGCCCAAAATGGGAAACAGAGAAGAGTCTCGAGTGGCTGGGAAGACAGCCTTAGAGCACAGACGGAGCATGTTGCCAACATCGAGGGGAAGCTATCAAAACCCCACATGGCTCCCTTTAGAGGAATATCCGTTTGAGCTTGTTCTAGTTGTGCCCAGAGTTTGATCTTAAAGTGCCGGTTCCAGTCGATAATTCTCCCAAGATCTACAGCTAAATAGTTCCTTACATCTGGAAGAGCTAAACCTCCATACTGTTTAGGTAATGTAAGGTAACGTCTGGGAAAGCGGAGTTTTGAATGTGCCCAAAAAAATTTAACAAAAAGCGAATGTACTTGTTTAAAATAGTGGAACAAGATCTGTAAAGCTTGAAACAGGTAGAGAAATTTTGGAAGACTGCATATTTTCAGAAGGTTGCAGCTTCCGAACCAAGAGCGCATGCCTTTATGCCTACTCTCTAGTAAGACACATATCTTAGCCAGCAGAGGTGGGAAATTCAGCTCGTAGGTGCGTGCTAAATTACACAAGATGTATGTACCTAAATATTGGAGGGCGCAGTCTGACCATTTGAATTTGTAGTTGGATTTCAGAGAAGACAAAAAAGAGTAGGGGTGATTTTGACACCCATCGCTGCTGATTTATCAAAGTTGATCTTTGAGTTAGAAAGCGCTCCGTATATTTTGAATTCTCTAAGATTAGGGAGTGATACTATGGGATTAGTTAAGGCGAAAAGTAGATCGTCAGCATAAGCTGATATCTTATGGTGGGTATTACCTATGGTGATGCCTGTGATATTTACATTTTAATCGAATAGTGCAAAGAAAGGGTTCTAGGAGAGGAGGGGGTATAGCAGGCAACCCTAACGTGTTCCATTCGTGATGGAGAAGGGATCTGAGAGAATACCATTTGCTTTTACCTGAGCTGTTGGGGGGGGGAGTAATGCTTGGAAATCCATTGATTCATATTGTCCCCCAGCCCAATATGTTTAAGCACTGAGGTCATAAAAGCCCAGTTAACACGATCAAAGGCTTTCTCAGCATCCGTGCTGGGAAAAACGCATGGGGGGTTTGGGTCGTGGAGGCAATGTGAACCAGATTGAGAACTTTAGTGGTATTATCTCTAGCTTCCCATGAGGGAATAAAACCCACTTGATCTAGATGTCTTGTAGCTCGTGTGCTAACCATGTGGCTAGGATCTTCATGAAAAGCTTAGGATCGATGTTTAGTCAGGAAATGGGTCTATAGCTACCATATGAGAATGGATCTTTACCTTCTTTGGGTATGATGAATATGTGGGCTTGTAGGGTATCTCTAGGGAAATTCGGTCTGTACTAAGGGCATTAAACAACTTTACCATATATGGGCCTAAAATCGGGAAGAGGGATTGGTAATATTCCAAAGTAAAACCATCCCAGGCCAGGGGCCTTCCACAGTTTTTGGGATGAGGTGATGTAGTCCTCCATTGATGTTCGGGAAGCTGTCCCTTCGGGGAGATTATATAAAGATGAATAAAAGTCCCTGAATTCCTTCACAATTTGATTGGGGAGAACTGTCCTGTGGCCTGAGGGAGATATTTGAGGTATATATGTAGTAAGCCTATGTCCCCTGACCGATTTAGCCAAGATCTTACCACATTTATTGCCAGATTCATAACTGATCTTGCCGTAGTGCTGGAGTGCCACTTTGGGTCTATAGTGTAGTAAGTCTACTGTGTGGTGACAAAGGGACAAAAGTTCACTTTCCACTGAGGACATAGGTGTTAGTTTGTGCTGGGATTTTGTTAAGGAGCATAGTCAATTGCTTTTAAGTTTCTTTTTTGTATTTGTGCATCATGCTTAATCAGTAGACATGTGCATTCGTTTTTGTCCGAATGCATTTTCGTCCGAATTTCAGGTATTTTCGTGCAGAATCCGAAAAACGAAAGATCCGACATAAACAAATGCTTTATTTTCATTTTCGTTGTGACGACAGTTTGATATAGATAGGAGAGTCGACATGATGCTAACAATAACAATCTGTGTCCATCGAACCTGTGGTTGAATGTGCCTAACCTTAGCTCTATTAGTCCAAGGTTATTCGACATAGAGAGAAAAGATTCGACATAGAGAGAAAAGATTGCTGCTGGAATTGGGTGGGGGAAGTAAAATAAAAATAATGATAACGATGAATGTTATTGGCTGATTGTAACCAAAGAGGAGGAGCAGTAAAATAGCTAGAATTAAAGCAGAGTTCCACCCTAAAGTGGAACTTCCGCTCATCGGATTCCTCCCCCCCTCCGGTGTCACAATTGGCACCTTTCAGGGGGGAGGGGGGTGCAGATACCTGTATAATACAGGTATCTGCACCCACTTCCGGGTATAGCTAGCCGCAGCTAGCCGCAGACTCCCCGCCCACCCCCGTTGTGTTGTGGGAAATACACAGTTCCCACAACACAACGGGGACCAGTGTAGACGCGCAGCGCGACTCGCGCATGCGCAGTAGGGAACCGGGCAGTGAAGCCGCAACGCTTCACTTCCTGATTCCCTCAGTGAGAATGGCGGCGGCAGCACCCGAGGATCGAGGGACGGCTCGGTCTCGGGTGCCGACATCGCTGGACCCCGGGACAGGTAAGTGTCCTTATTTTAAAAGTCAGCAGCTGCAGTATTTGCAGCTGCTGACATCTAAAATTTTTTTTTTTTTGTGAAACTCCGCTTTAACTAAGTACACACGTACAGCCAACTTACTTTCACTTACGATTTGCTAGCAGAGACACACACACTGAATCATTTCAGAAGACAGTCAATCTTAGCTGATCCGTTTGTCAGAGAACCTGAATTATTTAGCAATTAAGCATAAGCACAGCAGCAGAACAATAGTGATATATAATAATAATCTGCTGCTATTGTGTTAGTGTTTTGAACTTGATAGTGATACTAGTGTTGCTAGTGTTGTGATAGCCTCAGAGGCTGCCCGTGTTGTGGGGGGGGGGGGGGGGATTTATTATTATAGATTCTATATTATAGATTGAGATTCTATATACCATATCTTGTTACCTGTCTGATCAGTGATCGCTATCACCATTCCATTTTCTGTTTGATCTATATACATTCAACATGAACGACGAAGATTCAACAAAGCAGCGAAACATTCGACAGACACCATAAGCCTTCAATGACAGATTGGACCTTAATTAATTTGGATTTTTGGACTAATGCAATTTTTAACGAAAAATAAAAACGAATTTCGGGAGTAACTAAATAAATTTATTTTTCGGACTAAAAAGGAAATTCTGAAACAAAATATTTCAGTGTGCACATGTCTATATATCAGTATTCCCTGGATTACGGTCTTGTGTGCTTCCCAGAGAATGCCCGGGTCACAATCAGGTTTGTCATGTGTGGAAGTAGTGCTTCAATTCTATGGTAACTTCTGTCAACACCTCTGGTGTCTGTAAAAGACTTTCATTTAACCACCAGAAACGAGTTCTGGAGGTTGGAACCATCGAAAGAGTGTACTGTATAGTGATAGGAGCATGGTCAGACCACATACTGCGTGTAGTTGACCGTGGGAAATGAAGAAATATCTATCCTCGAATAGACCTTATGTGGGGAGGAATAAAAAGGAAAATCTCTCCCCCAACCCCCCCCCCCCACCGAGTGTTGTAATCACCAGACAGCTGTCAGTTGTGCTCTATGTAAAGATTGCGTTATCCGTTTATGTATGCCAGAATGGACAGAAGATACTCCCAACGAGGTGTCAGCAGATGGGAGAAGGGGAATATTAAAATCGCCTCCTAAAATCAGTTGGCCATCAGAGAATTCTAGAAGAGTGTCTAGGACACAATTAATGAAGACATTTTGATGATCATTGAGGGCATAGATAGTGACCAATGTCATTCTTGTGTTGCCAATCGATCCCTTAACACACACAACGGCCACCCCCGTTAGTCAAAGTTTTAAGGCAGGTCCAAGGAAGTCTGCTAGACAAAAGTATAGAGACTCCCCTAATAGCAGCTACATTGGTAGCATGGTAGGAGAAAGGGTAAATCTATTTTTGAGATAAGGGGATATATCTGCTCGAAAATGAGTCTCCTGAACAAACGCCACGTCAGCATGCGATCTTTTAAGATCATACGTTGTTTTTCAGGTACGTTCAGTGAGATGATTTTGATAGTATCTATCGGTACCGGGGTTCACAGGGGTATGGAGGGAAAAAAGGAGGGATGGGGGTAGGCAAGGGGGAAGGAAAAAAAAAAAAAGGAGGGGGGGGAGGGAAAGAAGGAGAGGTTACTAAGAGGGAGAGGTAGAAAAAAATAGACGAAAGATCAAAGAACTAAAAGGGTAGGCAGTATAACGCGGTCTACACTTCTAATTATGGCAAAAATATTTGCATAAAGCACACCACGACAATTGTCAGGGGGCTGTGCTTCAACCTAAGTGGGGGAGAGGGACGGAGGGACGTACAGGTACACCCTTTTGCCTACCTGTGCCAACGCATAACGGTGTGTAGCGGTCGGGAAGGGGTTAAAGATCTGCGTTGCTAAAAATAAATGACAGTGCTTACAATGTACACAAAAGAATCTTTAGAAAAATAAGTAATCCCAACTGCTTTTTGCTCCTTAGGTCTACACCCGGCCTCCGCTCCCAACTGCTGACAAATATAGGAGGTGACAGCACTACGTTTTAATATGGCTTTAATTCAGGCATGTGAGGTTTTAGTCCAAACGCCCTTCTCAGGCACCTCCTTAAGGTATAACATGGATCAATAAAGTGCATATGTATCAAATATATTTCCTTTGAGACTTGAAAATCTGTGTAGTAAAATACTGCTGTCCTGTTTTCCTTTGTATTTGATTCAAATAATAAATCCAGCACAGGGCTCAATGTGTGGATTTGCTGATATGATCTGACCCAGGTGGGAATAGATCAGATTTTGAGGTTATTCTTTAATGCATGAAAACCGGAGATGGCTATGTAGAGAATATGAGGGAGGAAGCTGGGGTCCTTGCTGGTCACAGCACTCATGCTTTTTTCATTCAGTTCCAGCCTCATGTTGAAAAGCGAGAATAAACTCTGTGCAATCTGAAATGTGCCTCGATCGATGAGATCAGCCAGTGCTGGTTCTGTCCTTGAACAAAGTCCTTCATCTGACGTGATGTTTGTCTAATTGAGAAGAGAGCAAAGGAACACAATTAATCCGGGAGACCTGGAGCTTATGATTTAAAGTGTTAAGCACTAGAATCTAGTCGGTTCTACTGAGGCACAGAAGGGACGCTTTCAAGTTTAACCACTTCCCATATCGCCCATTATCATGACGTCCGCAGGAGGGATCTCCCATCTTGGGCGGGCGTCATATGACATCCTGAGCTTCCCACCGTGTCACACGGGAGCCGATGCGCGTGCCCAGCGGCCGCGATGTCTGCCGGTGCCCCCGTGATTGCCCGTTAACAGAGCAGGACCATGGATCTGTGTGTGTAAACACACAGATCCACGTCCTGTCAGGTGAGAGGAGACTGATCATGTGTTCCCACTACAGAGGAAACCCGGTCTCCTCCCCTTGTGAGTCCCCTCCCCCTACACTTAGAATTACTCCCTAGGTAACACAATTAACCCCTTGATCGCCCCTAGTGTTAATCCCTTCCCTGCTGATGACATTTATAGAGTAATCAATGCATTTGTATAGCACTGATCGCTGTATAAATGTGAATGGTCCCAAAATGGTGTCAAAAGCATCTGATATGTCTGCCACAATGTCGCAGTCACGATAAAAATTGAAGATCGCCGCCATTACTAGTAAATAAATAAATAAATAATAAAAATGCAATAAAACTATCCCCTATTTTGTAGACACTATAACTTTTGCGCAAACCAATCAATATATGCTTATTGCGATTTTTTTTTTACCAAAAATATGTAGAAGAATACATATCGGCCTAAACTGAGGAGAAAATTCGTTTTTTTTTTTTTTAAATTGAAAAAAAAAAAAAACAATATTTTTTACTTTTTGTTATAAACTTGTCGCTCTTCTTTTGTTTATAGCGCAAAAAATAAAAACCGCAGAGATTATCAAATACCACCAAAAGAAAGCTCTATTTGTGGGAACAAAATGATAAAAAATTCATTTGGGTACAGTATTGCATGACCGTGCGATTGTCATTCAAATTGTGACGGCGCTGAAAACTGAAAATTGGCTTGGGCAGGAAAGGGGTGAAAATGCCCTGTATTGAAGTGGTTAAATGGCTTCATGTGCGGATAAAGATCAGAATAAATGGCATTGACATTTGTGTATTCTCTGTGGTACAAGTTTAAAGTCTGCAACATGTGGGAAGATTTTTGACCTACCTGTAAAATCCCTTTGTTGGAGTACACTACAGAACACAACAGAGTGAATTCTCAGCCTACTGGGTTATTCCCCACTTCCAGGTGATTGGACACTGGCAAATAGCAAAGCTTTGACTTAGCCCTGCATAACCCCACTCACTCCCAAAATTGTCTTAGTCTTGTAAGCAAGCCATTTTCAGTTTTGTTAATAGCATATTACAATGAAGAGCCAATTGCCATACTACAGGGACATCCAAAAGCAATTCCATGAAAGGTAGGCAACAGAAAACCATGGCTAACAGGCCCCCGAAGCATTATGCGAGAAGCCAAGTGTTGCTTCAGAGCCAGTTTGGTCCCCTACAGCAGTGGTTCTCAACCCTGTCCTCAAGTACCCCTAAAGGGCCATGTTTGCAGGTTTTCCTTCATCTTGCACAGGTGCTTTAAATCAGTCAATGGCTTGGTATTTTGGACAGCTATTTTATCTAAGAGAAATTCCCAAAACATGCTGGGGGTACTTGAGGACAGGGCTGAGAACAACTACCCTACAAAGTTAGTTAAGAGAAGAATGTCTCGAACAGCAGAATGAGGGTTAAATTCCCCTAGTCCCAGATCTGCCATAGTGAAGTTCCCACCAGGGTGCACTTACACATGGTACCGGATCAAATGGAGGAGGTGGTCCTACCACCTGAAGGCCAATCGTCTCCTTGATGCAGTTTTTGTGGCAACAGGCAAGCTCTCTTCTAAAAATGCGCTGAGATCAGCGACCCAGATCCTTCTTCACCGTGTCTTACCATATAAACAACAGACATTGTTAAATGGTGCCCACTCCTGCGTTGTGTGCTTGTCTGGCTACGCTTGTGCAGTAGTGCTAGCAGCCAGGTTTACATCTGCGCAGTGTGGATGAGGAAAATTCTCCTGACAGAAAGAACAGATTCACCACCTAAAACGGAGGTAATTCTATGAACTGGTGGTGTTGTGCAGGACCGAGGCAAAGCTTTGCTAACCTAGTAACCTGAGAATTAACTGTCCTGTGTTGTACGATTAATGAAAGGATTTACCACGCAGATTTGTTTAAAGTAGAGGTTTTCCCTTCATGGACGTGGAAACCCCTTTAGTGTGCCAAAAAGGTGGGAGGTTTAACATTTTAGGCTGTTACCCTGTATAAGGCAAATTGTACATAGCTACGTAAAAATTTGCTATGGGGAAAATGTTGAAATGTTAGTATACCTGAGCAGTACCCTGGAAAATAGCAATGCACTTCCTGGTATGCCAGTGTGCCTACAGCTTCATAGTTTTATTTCTGCAGTGTGAGCTCCAAGGGACTACTGGTCTCAGGTTTGGACATGTTCACAAATCTCTTAGATGAGTTTCCTCATTCTAGATTTTGCTGCACCACCAATAATTTATGCATTTTTTCATAAATATAGCTAAACTGCCAATACATTATAACCAAAACCTCTTCCATCTGCAACTGAATTATTTCACCAACTCTTTCTGGGCATTTAATTTCCAGAAAGATAATGCTCCTTGCCATACTGCCAAGGCTTCAAGTGCCGGTTCACACCAGCGCAATGTCAGACATCGAATGCGATTAGCACCGCACTGCTGTGCAGATCACATGCGATGTCTGTGGGATGCAAATTCAGCCATAAAGATTGTATGGCTGAATCTGCATCACATTCGGACCAAAATCGAGCAGGACCCTTTTTTTGGGCCACACCAGAATCGTATCGCTTAGGTGTGAAAACCCAAGCGATCCGATTCCTGTCTGAATTCACAGTTCGCAATGCAATATGTGAAGTGAACTGATCTGGGGGTGTCATTAACTTTCTATTGACACCCACAGATGTTCGCATAGGGCAGTGTGCACTGCCTGCGAGTTCTATGCGATGTGAGAAATGGCACTGGAATCGCGTTAGTTCCCAAATTGTATATGTGTGAAATGGCACTAAAAAGGACATTTCAGCAAAACATATTAACCATTTTGGCACTAGAGCTTTTTTCAATTTTTTTTTTTCATACACATAAAAACCATGGCATTTTTGACTATATAATTACCAACCCCCCTGCCCAGAGCATTATATAATATCTGAAAACAGAGCTCTTTTAGAATATAAAAAGTAGTTGCAAATTTTTATGCCACAAGATAATTGCACAACTGTTTATCAAACGCATATTTTCAGGAACAAAAATATAATAAAATGAATATGAACGTAAAATATAAAAGATGGGGTTGCGTTAAGTAAATAGATACCAAACTTGTCAAATCCCAACCACTTTAAAACAGAGTTCAGCCCGCCCCTTTAAAAATGAAAAGTCAGCAGCTACACATAATGTAGCTGCTGGCTTTTAACATTAGGACACTTACCTGTCCTGGAGTCCAGCGATGTCGGCACCGCAGCTGATGCCGCTACCATTGTGAGTAAGGGAACCCAGCAGTGTAAACAAAATTTCAGGAAATATGATACAGCGCTGCGCTAAACAAACTAAGTAAGCAGCCAACACACCCGTAGACTCAGGGAAAACAGAACAACTAAAAAATGCACAGTGTGGCGCTATTAAGTGAATACAAAAAAAGTAAGCATAAATATTTAAATCAAAGACATCTCATGTGAGCATTTGTGACAGTGACTAGTGAAAAAGTAACACATATGTGTATATAGATGAATTAAGCATCAAAGGCAAAATCAAATATAGAGTCCATAACACCAAAAAGAAAAGTCCGTGATGGCAGTGTGTAAATGGTATACAGGTATACTTCTTGTGTATGCAGGAAGATCAATTAGACCCGGTAGCCTGGTAGATGAATGGACCATAAACGACCAGAGGTGCACAGAAATTTAAAAACGGTGCCAGGACCATCACCAGAAGATATGGAGGCTTACCAGAAGTAGTGGCCTGAAATAGCATATGCTAGAACAGGTCAAGTAGGCTTGGTGACCAACTGGTCTGGATGTATTGTCTGGATAGATGTCATCACCACACCAACGGAGGGAAGGGGGGGAAGCAATCAGCACGATTTCCTCGAAGATAATCACACCACCAAGCCAAGCGAAAGATTCATGTACCATGTGAGAGATGAAGACACTCACGTAGTGTAATAACGTAATAACTTGGATTTATTAAAAATAGCAATAAAAAACAAACTCACATTCTGTGCAGATCAAACAGGCATGTAAATCGTATAGCGGTAGTTGTGAGGACCCCTCACAACTACCGCTATACGATTTACATGCCTGTTTGATCTGCACAGAATGTGAGTTTGTTTTTTATTGCTATTTTTAATAAATCCAAGTTATTACGTTATTACACTACGTGAGTGTCTTCATCTCTCACATGGTACATGAATCTTTCGCTTGGCTTGGTGGTGTGATTATCTTCGAGGAAATCGTGCTGATTGCTTCCCCCCCTTCCCTCCGTTGGTGTGGTGATGACATCTATCCAGACAATACATCCAGACCAGTTGGTCACCAAGCCTACTTGACCTGTTCTAGCATATGCTATTTCAGGCCACTACTTCTGGTAAGCCTCCATATCTTCTGGTGATGGTCCTGGCACCGTTTTTAAATTTCTGTGCACCTCTGGTCGTTTATGGTCCATTCATCTACCAGGCTACCGGGTCTAATTGATCTTCCTGCATACACAAGAAGTATACCTGTATACCATTTACACACTGCCATCACGGACTTTTCTTTTTGGTGTTATGGACTCTATATTTGATTTTGCCTTTGATGCTTAATTCATCTATATACACATATGTGTTACTTTCCCAACCCAGCAGTGTAGCCTTTCAGCTTCACGGCTGGGTCCCTGCTGCACATGCGCAAAGCGCACTGTGCTCTCTCATTGACTCAGCAGAAGGGGAGAGAGGAGGGGGAACGAGCTGCTGACGTAATTCGCCATGGCCCAGTCTCCCAGAAGTGGGGACAGGGTACCTGTAAAAAACAGGTATCCGCTCCACCCGAAAGGTGCCAGATGTGGCACCGGGGGGTGGGGGGGAGGGATCAGATAACCAGAAGTTTCACTTTTGGGTGGAACTCTGCTTTAAGACTTTTTTTTTGTTTTTTAAGCACTTTTTGTTTTACAAGTTTAAATCAGTATATTTGCTAGAAAATTACTTGTAACCCCCAAACATTATACACTTTTTTTTTAGAGACCGTAGGGAATAAAATGGAGAGTGTTGCAATTTTGTCACGGTATTTACGCAGCGGTTTTGCAAACGCAATTTTTTGGGCGAAAAATACACTTTAATTAAAAAAACCCACAATAATTTACCCCAATTTACATATGCATTCGCTTCTGCATGCATTTTTTTGCCTTTTACTTTTTATTTTTACAAGGTCCCTTTAATTTTTTTAATCACTTTTATTCCTATTACAAGGAATGTGTCATAGAAATGAACATGACAGGTCTTCTTTATGGAGAGATCTGGGGTCAAAAAGACCCCCAAATCTCCCCGTTACCTTTAAAAGCAAAAGATCAAAAAAAATTTTATTTTTTGGTTTAAAAAACAAAAACTTGTTTACTTCCAGACTGGATGACATCGCTCCGGTCCTCCAAGGCCATAGAGGTGATCAAAGCGGATCTGCTCTTTGATCACCTGTGTGGCCAGCCAGCGGCCCCCTGGGGCATGCATCCAGGAATGTCTGTGACTGTCAGGTCCTCCGGACCGAACGCATCATGGATTGGGGTAAAGGGCCAATGAAAACGGCCCTTTACCATGTGATCGCTCTGTCCAATGATGAAGCCACTCGGGCCTCTAACCATTTGCTGACTGGGCCATAGCCGACATCCTCCCAGGATCGCGCTTCCTGCATGCACCTGGGAATGTCTGTGACCGTCGGGTCATCCGGACCCGGTGTATCACGGATCGGGGTAAAGAACCAATGACAGCAGCCCTTTACCACGTGATCGCTACGTCCAGGTTCAGCTCTCTCCTCACATCGTTTGGTACAGCGTGCGAGGAGAGGAGGGAGACCACAGCAGTACTCACACGTGCCCCATCTATGCCCATGTGTGCCTCATCCGTGCCACATCAGTGATCATCTGTCCCACACAAAAAGTGTAATAGGTAGTCAGGAAATCTGATTTGTAATTTTATGTCCCTAGAGCAACTGACAGTACCCCCTGAATGTTGGACCTCTGTATGTGGCCAGGCTGTGTAAAAGTCTCACACATGTGGTATCGCCACACTCAGGAGTACCAGAGTAACAGCTTACCTGTAAAATCCTTTTCTTGGAGTACATCATGGGACACAGAGCACCATAGTAATCACTATGTGGCTATATAGGCACCTTCAGGTGATGGACACTGGTATACCCAATACAGGAAGTTTACTCCATATATAACCCCTCCTCCTTCCAGGAGTACCTCAGTTTTTTGTAGCAAAGCAATATACCTAAACCCCAAAAAGAAAGGAGGGACCTCTGCGTCCCATGATGTACTCCAAGAAAAGGATATTACAGGTAAGCTGTTATAAAAATCCTATTTTCTTTATCGAACATCATGAGACACGGAGCACCATAGTAATCACTTTGGGACGTACCACTGCAATGCTATTTGAGGGGAGGGAGAGTCAACCCGTAGGGCACCCCCAGACTTGAGGACTTATACTGCTGCCTGCAGCACAGTGCACCGAAGGCGATATCCTCATGCCTCCTTACATCCACCTGATAAAATTTGGTGAATGTATGCACTGAAGACCAAGTTGCGGCCTTACAGATCTGAGCCATGGAGGCCCGGTGACGCAGTGCCCAAAAAAGCACTAACCGACCTGGTAGAGTGCGCTTAGGACCCTCTGGCAGTACAAATAAGACATCAGTCTTCCAAATCTGAGCAGTTATCTTGAAATAGACTTTGACCGCTCTCACCACATCAAGACAATGTAGTGACTTCTCTTCCCTGGAACATGGATTTGGAAAAACAATGTCAGGACAATATCTTGGTTCAGGTGAAAACCTGAGACAACTTTTGGCAAAAAATCTGGACAAGGGCGCAACACCACTCTGTCCTCATGAATAATCAAGTATGGCTCTTTACAAGAAAGAGCAGCCAATTCCAAAACCCTCCTTGCTGAGGATATAGCAACCAAGAACACCAACTTCCTTGTCAGAAGGACTAACGCAATGTGTTGTATCGGTTCAAATGGCTGTTTTTGTAACACTGACAAAACCAAGTTCAATTCCCAAGGGTTCAAAGGTAATGTAACTGGCGGATTAATCTGCATCACCCCTTGCATAAAACCCCGGACTAAAGATTGTGTAGCAAGTGGTCTTTGAAATAAGACCAATAAGCTGAAACTTGGCCCTTAATAGTACTCAAGGCCAACTTCATCTCTACCCCAATTGTAAAAAGGCAAGAATTCTGACTATGATATATCTCTGAGGGTACCAACCCTTGGATTCACATCAGGAAACATAAGCCCTCCAGACTCTATATAGTTCTGGAAGCTGGCTTCCTTGCATTAATCAAGGTAGAGATAACTGACCCAGAAAGCCCACGTTTCTTCAGAATGTGGGTTTCAATAGCCAAGCCGTTAAATTTAGCGTTCGTAAGGTAGGATGGAATATCGGCCCCTGTAAGAGTAGGTCTGGCCGTAGTGGAAGGGCCCATGAATCCTCAACTGCTATCTTTACGATTTCGGCATACCATGACCTTCTGGGCCATGCTGGTGCTACCAAAATTACCGGCTTTCTTTCCAGCTTGATCCTGCAAAGAAGTCATGGCAGCAACTGAATAGGGGGAAATGCATAGATCAGTGAGAACTGATCCCACGGGGTCACCAACGCATCTGTTCCGCATGCGAGTGGATCCCTTGTCCTAGACACAAAGTTGACTAACTTCATGTTGAATCTGGATGCTAGAAGATCTACGTCTGGAGTCCCCCATCTTTGGCAAAAAATGTCGGGGTGAAGAGACCATTACCCCAGGAATAACTGCTGGTGACTCATGTAGTCCCCCTGCCAATTCTCTACTCCCGGAATAAAGACTGCCGATGGGCACGGAACATTCCTTTCTGCCCAAGTTAGAATATGGTTCACCTCTCTCTGCGCTGCAAGACTCTTGGTGCCCCCTTGGTGATTGATATAGGCCACAGCTGTGGCATTGTCGGATTGGATCCTGACAGGACAATCCCGTAACCTGAAAGTCCAGGCCTTCAGAGCCAGACGCACTGCCCGAATCTCTAGGATACTGATGGGCAAGGCTCTTTCGGTTCATGACCACTGTCCCTGGACAGTTGTCTTCTCTAGTACTGCTCCCCAGCCTGAAAGGCTGGCGTCTGTCTTTACCACTTTCCAAATAACTGGTCTGAAGGATTTTCCTTTCAGCAGATTCTGGGTAAGTAACCACCAACTGAGGCTTTGGGACACCCTTGGGGACAAGCTCATTGGCAAGTCTAAAGCTTGGATCGTTTTGTTCCGAGCAGACAGGATACTGTTTTTCAAACAGTCTTGAATGGAACTGGGCATAGGGAACCGCTTCGAATGAAGCCACCATCTTTCCTAACAACCTCATGCAAAGGCGAATGGAGGGATCTGCTTTCGACTTGACCATCCGCACCAGCTCTCTTATGGAGTTGATTTTTGCCTGAGGCAAGAACACCTTTCTCTGGGCTGTGTCTATGATCAGGCCTAAATACGCCAGCTTTTTTAGCGGTTTTAAAGAACACTTCTCTAGGTTGAGAATCCAACCCAGACTTTCCAGGTAACTGGTTATAATGCGTACACTTTGCTCCAAACGAGCCACTGATTGGTCTATATGCAATAGATCAACTAGGTACGTCAAGACTGTTATGCCCTTAACCTGGCTAGAGGTGGGGCCAGGACTTTTGTAGACACCCAGGGTGCTGTAGCTAGCCCGAAGGGCAAGGCTACAAACTGAAAATGCTGCTGTTCTACTTCGAACCGCAGAAACCTTTGGTGAGTGGGAAATATAGGGACATGCAGATATGCATCCCTGATGTCAATAGACACCAGAAGTTCTCTTCCTTGAAGGATAGAAACTACTGACCTAATCGACTCAATGCGAAAGGAGCGGATCTTCAGGAACGGATTTAGATTCTTTAGATCTAAAATGGGTCTGACATCTCCATTCGGTTTTGGTACCATAAAGAGGTTTGCATAAAACCCCAAACTTTGCTCTTCTGTGGGATCTGTATGATCACCCCCTGAGCCAGTAATCGGTCTAATGCCTGAAACAGAGATGGCCTTTTCCCTGGACCTTTGGGAACGTTTGATCTCAGAAAACGAGACGGTGGAAACTCACGAAATTCTAGTTTATATCCTAGAGACACCAAGGTGTTGACCCATCTGTCCTGAATTTCCTCTTGCCAGACTTCTGAATATTGCCGAGGTCTTCCCCCCACTCTGGTGAGGGGGGGAGCCTCTTCATAATGAGGCTTTAGAATTCTGCATTGCAGATTTCCGGCCCCAGGTCTTCTTTTGTGCCTAGGCCTGACCCTGAGGCTTTCCTCTGGAGACTGACGGTGGAGGCTGTCGCCACTGCCTAGAGGCGGATGCCCCTGGCGCAGGGGAAAGAGTCCGTTTAAATGAAGGATGTTTATACTGTCTTTTGACTGGCAAAAGACTACTCCTCCCACTAGAAATCGTTTGGATGTATTTGTCCAAATTCTCCCCAAATAGTCGATCCCCATGAAAAGGGAAACTAGTCAGAAGCCTTTTGCAAGGTGCTTCGGCTGACCAATTTTTTAACCATAGGGTCCTACGCATGTGTACTAGCACAAGTGCAGGGCGGGATGCCTGGTGAATAGAGTCTTTCATGGCGTCTATGGCAAAATATAGCGCCCTTGGTAGATCGGCCAAATCACGGACCTGTTGTGCAGGGACCTCCTTAAGGGCCTGTCTAAACTGGTCCTTTAGGATGCCTATTGCAGCAACTGCAGGCTGAGTAACCGCACCTGCCAAAGAAAAAGAGGATTTTAACAGAAATTCCAACCTTTTATTTGTTAGCTCTTTAAGCATTTGTGCATTGTCTACTGGGCAAGTTAGACTATTATTCACACTGGAAATCGCAGCGTCAACTGCTGGTACATTCCATCTTTTGGTGAATTTCTCCTCCATGGGATAGAGTGCTGTGAATCTTTTTGGAGGGAGAAAATGCTTATCTGGGTGATCCCATTCAGTATAAATAAGCTTTTCTAGTAATGCATGTACAGGAAACGCATGAAAAGGCTGAGAAGGTTTTAAGGAACCTAAAGAAGAAACAACTTTCAGCTGACTCCACTAGGGGTAGCTTGAAAGAGGCATGAACCATCTCCGTAAGAGATTGTACCAGCAATTTCTCAGATTGCAAAGCTGAAAAAGGTTCATCCACCGTTGTTTCCTACGGCCTGAGGGTAACACCTCATCCTCTACCCACTCTTCCCTTGATAAGGGGTCTGAGGTGGGGGAGGGGGATCCAACACGCTTCCTATCCTTTTGGATAGCGGATGCGAATAAAGCCGCTAATCTTCCTTCTAGGCCCTGCAGGGCAGAGGAAAACGCATCTTCAGTCACATATACAAGGGCTGAGATGTGAGAAGCAGCTGCACCACCAATTGACTCCAATGACTCACCCTGGTTTGCCATATCTGGTATCTCAGGAGAGGATGACAGTGTGGAGGCAAGACTGGAGTTCCCAGTGCCTGGGGGTGGGATTTTTGGTACCTTTGTGGTGTCTTTTTTGGGAGCCATAGTGCTGAGCACAAAAGCAGAGGCACTAAGTAAATGCACAACTCGCTGAGCAAATAGTCTAGCAAAAAACAATGCAAATAAAGTTCAGCTTTAGTGTTGTTGTAAATGTTATTTCCTGTACTGGAAATGCCTGCATCAACCTTACATGCCCCCAGTGCTCCTGTGTGTCAGACTCCAGCTGTTAGCTGTGAAGTGTCTGTCTCTTCTCTTGCGCTATGTGCTCCTCGTAGACTTACGTCCCGCACACGGCGCCGTGCCTTGAGCCATGCCCCCTTAGTCACTAAGGGCGTCCCCTCCTCTGTTTAAACTAGCCATAGTCCGTGCACGCGCGGACGGCATTTGATACACTCCTTGAGCGAGAGGGGAGGGAAGAGAGGGCTGGTGGCGGGAAGTTTGAAAAAACTGTGGGGAAAAATCCTTGTAGGATAGAAACTAAACACATGAAAGCCGCCGCACCCCTGGGGGGGGGGGGGGATACAAGCTACTGTTGTACCTCCCCTCCCCCAGGGGGGAAATGTCCTGGATGAGAATACCTTGGCTTGCTGAGACCACACACGTGCTGTTTAGCTGGGACTTCTGAGCTGACTGAGAAGCAGCACTCGAAGGTATGCATTTACTCCCTCTATTGGAGACCTTGGGCATAACAACATTACATACTTATGTAAGAAAAAAGCATAGGTGGACTTTTACAGTTCCTAGGCTTCTTCCCTTACCTTTTCCTCTCTGCAGGATACTGCTGTAACAGACAGATTCAAACATCACGGCGGGCTGCGTTAGTAAACCTTCGAGGACCGGGTCCCTATTTTAGGGGTTCCACTCCCTTGGACCTGTATAGCACCCCTCAGGAAAAACTTTAGGTAATGTAGCATGACCAAAAAGTCCTGGGGTCCAGCCCTGCAAAGAGAGGTTACAGGCAAAACCTCGTGCTTCCTATAAGAGGCCTGGGTACCATCTACCTTGGCCTCAGTGGCACTTTGGATGGATCCGGTCTATGGAGGCTGTTTAAATCCAGCAGGGATCCCTTCCAGTGGAGCTCTTCAGAGCACATCTTCACTTGTGACCAACACCTTAGACACTGGCGAAAAAACTGAGGTACTCCTGGAAGGAGGAGTGGTTATATAGGGAGTGAACTTCCTGTATTGGGTATACCAGTGTCCATCACCTGAAGGTGCCTATATACCCTATATATATACTATGGTGCTCTGTGTCCCATGATGTACGATAAAGAAAATGCATTGTCATTTTTTTCACAAGTTTTGGAAATTGTGGAAAGAAAATGAAATGTTCAAAAGACTCATAATGCCTCATAGAATATACGTTGGGGCGTTTCCTTTTGAAAATTGGGTCATTTTGTGGGCGTTTTCATTGTCCTGGTGCTCTAGGGCCTTGAAAAGTATGATAGGTTGTCAGGAAATTATATGTGTAATTTATGCTCCTAGAACGCCTGGAGGTGCTCCATTAGGCCTCTGTATATGGCCAGGCTGTGTAAAAATCTCACACATGTGGTATCGCCATACTCAGGAGGAGTAGCAGAATGTGTTTTGGGGTGTAGTTGCAAGTATGCATATGCTGTGTGTGAGAAATAACTTGGTAATATGACAATTTTGTGGGGAAAAAAAAAATCTTCATTTTGCAAAGAATTGTGGGGAAAAATGACAACGTCAAAAAACTCACCATGCCTCTTAATACCTTGGAATGTCTACTTTCCAAAAAGGGGTCATTAGGGGGGTATTTGTACTGTCCTGCCTTGTGTCTCAAATGCGATAGGCCGTCAGTACATCAGGTGTGACATACTACGTACGTCCAAACCGCTGCATTGGTTAAGGTTACTGACTGTTCAGGAAACAGCCTGGACCTAAATCATACTAAAAGCCTTAGTCAAGGCTAAAGCATTGTGTAGGAAAAGACAGGCCAAGAAACCAAGGAGAACTCACAGAATAATGAAGTGCTGGTATATTATTAACCACTTGCCGACCTGTTCACGCAGATATACAGCGGCAGGTTGGCTCTCCTGTGCGAACTGACATACCTGTACGTCAGTCCGTAAAAGCAGGACAGCGGGCACGCGCGTGCCCGCAGACTTGATGTCCGCCGGCAGCCCGCGATAGCGGCAAGGAGAGGCAGAACTGGGAACTGTCTATATAAACAAGGCATTTCCCTGTTCTGCCTAGTGATATGACAGGGATCTACTGCTCCCAGTGATCGGGAGCAGTGATCTCTGCCATGTTTCAGTAAGCCCATCCCCCCTACAGTTAGAAACACGCTGAGGGAACACACTTAACCCCTTGATCTCCCTCTAGTGTCAACCCTTTCCCTGCCAGTGTCATTTTTACATTGATCAGTGCATTTGGGGTCAGATTTGTCTGCCACAATGTTGTAGTCCCGCTAAAAATCGCAGATTGCCACCATTACCAGTAAAAACAATTAAAAAAATAAATAAATAAAAGTCCCTAAATCTATCCCGTAGTTTGTAGACGCAGTAAATTTTGCGCAAACCAATCAATATACACCTATATGTAGAAGAATATATATCGGCCTAAACTGATGAGAAAAATAATTTTTTTTATTTTTTTGTATGTGTATTATAGCAGAAGGTAAAAAAAAAATATTTTTTTCTAAATTGTCGGTCTTTTTTTTGTTTATAGCGCAAAAAATAAAAACCGCAGAGGTGATCAAATACCACCAAAAGAAAGCTCTATTTGTGGGGGAAAAGGGACGTCAATTTTGTTTGGGTACAGCATCGCACGACCGTGCAATTGTCAGTTTAAGGGGGCAAATCCTTCCAGGGCTGAAGTGGTTAAAGCAAAATAACTTAAAAAATGTAATGCAATCTATGCCAGAAAGGTGCAAAGCTGTTAATGCTTCTAAAGACTGTTCAACCAGATATTGGCCATTTGGTGTATAGATGCCTGCATGATTTGTTTTTAATAGATAGGTTATTAATAGTATCAAACGGCATTCTTCATTAAATTTGAAATAAAATTGTTTATAACATAACAAATGCCAGCACTTTGAGTAAACATATAACAAATTTTGTTCATTATTGTACAAAAGCCAATGGGCATTTCACCCCCTGAGTATCCATTCTTAACCAGAAAATTAGCAATGCTTGGCCTGACTCTTTAAGCAGATCATACATAGTTAGGTCACCTTTACTTCTATTTTCCTACATTTGCAAGATGAAATGAACACAATTTAACGGCTTGATTACTTTTGCCCTTAGAGCAAGCTGGTCCTGGGTATGTCGGTAATTGTAACAATTTCTTATTGGTGGCCTTGTGTCCTACTGAAAATTAGTCTATCGACTGAATTGCTTATGATCTTCTGTTTCTGTTTCCAGAAGGATTACCAGACTCAAGTAACTGTAATAAGAAAATCGATGCTTTTAATATAAATGTGATGAAATGTTATAACCCCATTACCAGGCTTTGTAGAGACAGCAATAATGTCTCAGTCTGTTGATTTTCTCCGTGTTGGTCCTCCATGTTATCCTTGGGAAAGCCTAATATTCAGACAAGCTGCAGATGGATCTGGGCTGCATTACTAAAACCTGCTCTCAAAGCCAAACCCGTGTGGTCTTATTATAACTAAACAGGGGTTCACATTACAATATCTTGGATATCTAAACATTTACATCCATACAGGGATGGATGTATGACCTTAGACAAAGTCTGTCTGCATCCAGGGCCATGCATCCATCCCTGCACAACTGTAAATAATTTTGAACAGGCTGCTGGTTGTGGCTGCACAAAACACTTGTCACTTTTGGCGTATAAACACACACAATTCTGCACAGTGTATGGGCCTCTACAAGCATGTGAATGAGCCCTGTTGAGATCCCAACTCAAATCTCCCATTTATCTCTATGGAGTGTGTGCATGCACCTGTCCTATGGAGCACAACAGTCAGGAAAAACAAATTAAAAAAACACAATCCAATTCAGCTTACAGTCAGTTTAGAGGGGGCAGTGTTGCATTTGAGGTCTGATTTTTTTTTGCCTACTACCAAGGGGGGGCATAGGGAGTTATTTTAATATGTAGCTCAACTTTAAAGCGGTATTGAATCCCAAACCAAAAAGGTTATATATTGCATCTTACCAAACATTAGATGTGGTGGCTGCATTTGTTTTCTTCTACATTATAGATTAATATTTAATGCTTACCATGCAGCCTGTGTTCCTAGGTTGTCATCCATTTTAGGCTCAGTTAAGCTTGTGGCACGATGTTACTATTTTATGCCATTACTAGAGTGTGTAATACATGAGCTCTCTTGGTATTACATTTAAAGACCTTCCTTTATTTCCCCCCAATGTTCAGTAATCTATTGAGTGAAGACCCCCTTCTCTACAGTAAACCAAATGCTGAGGTTGTTTAACATATCTATCAAAGCAAACATAAAAAGATAAAGAAACTGTACAAATGTTCCTAAAATTAGGTACAAAAATGATAATTTTCAACAAGATCTCTATCAGAATGTCTACTCTATGGGAGGATCTAGACTTCAAAAGCAATACACATTAATAAGGATGCCACTCGGAAACCGTTTTTATGTTCAGGGACCTTGAGTTGGAATAAACTACAGATTATACTCACCAGGGCCCAGAGAGCTGGCAACAGATGAAGTTTACAGCAAGCACCGAGTATTGCCAAGGCAGTGTCTGGCATCTCTGTAAAACAAACACAGACCAATATCCATTACACAGCAACCAGGGCATTGTGTGGAAGTGACATTTTCCAACATTTAGACAACTGACACAAATTACTCTCGCATACAGCAAAACACCTGCAGGAAAAAGGCTGAGACGGGAGCAGCCATTTCCTACCTCAAGAAAAATACTATTTCTGAGGCAGCTATATTGTGAACAGAATCAGCTTTACTGCCGCAGAACTAGCAAGTGTGATATGAAACAGCCAATGGCTGCTTCCATAACAGCCCGATCCCACTGTTTTCCATACCATTACAAATCCTCTTTAAAAGGGGTTGTAAAGGTTCGTCATACTTACCTGCTCTGTGCAAGGGATTTGCACAGAGGGGCCCAGGATCCTCCTCTTCTGGGGTCCCCCAGCGGCGCTCCTCTTCGCAAGTGCCCCAGAGAGACCTGCATTCCCTGGGGGCACTCGTGCAAGCGTGCTCCCAAGTCCTGCCGCTGCATCCATTGACACAAACAGTAGGACTCGGTCCCACCCCCCACCTCCTGTGTCACTGTCTTTGTTAACAGCAGAGGGAGCCAATGCTCCTGCTGCTATCAATACAGCGAATGAGAATCCGAGACAGCGGCTGGAGCTGCTCTGCTCGTCCCCGTCACTGGAACGATCGGGTTCAGGTAAAATACATTCTATATATTTTTACCTTAATGTATAGGATGCATTAAGGTGAAAAACCTTGAGGGTTTACAACCTCTTTAAAGTGGACCTGAAAGAAAAAAATAAAGATCTGCTATGTTATAAGGAAACTCTAAAACCGTTTTTTTTTTTTTTTATCCTGACATACACTTTCAGTACATTCCTGCATTACATGCATATTTCCCTTGATTTACACATTTATAACCCTGCAAGTGCAGAAAAAAGATTTCAGGATCTGATAGATTTGTTAGTGTATTTAAATCTGCTAGTTCGTCTAAACACTCCCCAACCCCATACTGCTGTCTAAATCTGCCCCCCCCTCGTGCTCATTCATCCAGAATTGTGTCCTAATATCACCAGAGGAAAACAAAAGGGAAAATCTACTATAGTAACAAACATATTTATATATATTTATATTTGGTCCAGGGACACATTGTACACCTTTGCTGCCATTGTGCTCTTGCTGGGTGTCCAGTGTGCTCCTGTTCCTTTAAGGGGGATTGGGCTGCCTCCAGGCCCACCTGCCCCTCATCTATCCATTTAATGCATGTGCTTCCATTGTGGAGATGCTTATAAATTCAGTAGCGTTAGGACTGCAAGCATACACAGGGTGCCGTGAAGAGGCCTTGCAGCTTATGCATGCGTTTGCAAGTGCGTGCCAACTAAACCCCTGTTTTTTTACACAGACTGTTGGACAGGTTAATTTGGTCAGTTGGCAGACTGGTTGGTGAGTTGAGCTATGGAATGTTCTGTTTTTGTCTTTCATGAAAATCTACTATACCCACAAAACATTCATGTGTGTATGCATTTTGCATTTACACAGCTAATAATGTGCCAATAAAGATTCGTGCCCCTGGGAATGGAAGATAACTAAGACTGGGGCAAGGGCCTTGCTGAAATCCTGGGAAACTAATCAGGCCAAAGGGAAGGGTGATATCATGGTAATGGCACTCGCTGACCAATGAGAAGAAAGGCATTAGGTGACCTGCAGAGTGGAGTGTCTTCAGATCCAGAATGTGGTGAACTTGTACACTGGGCTTGGGAATTCTGTATAGGTTCAAATAGAAACCTTGAAAGCGTTCCTTGCTTGGGACTGAAGCAACAACCCTCTGCAAAAGTGGCTGCTGAACAGCACTAAGCGGTCTGCTAGTCTGTGTGGAGAGTGTGGCAAATTTAAGGGCATAAAAGCAGGAAGGCAGAGTGTGAAACTCCAGTTTGTTGCCCCTGGAAAGGATACCCTGGACCCAGACATCTTACATTTCCTGGGACCAGATGGCCAACATACATTTACTCTGACAAGTGTGGGTGCGCCCCTTCATTGGCAGCAGGGCTTGTAGCCAGACTCGGCTGACTTGAAGGATCAAGTCTTAAAAAAAGTTTGTTCCAAAATTTAGTTTGGAGCTGAAGGCCTGAGAGGGATAAAAGGAACTTTTCCTAACCTCAGAAGTAGAAAGTTTTGCAGTGTGAATTCTAGTTTGCCAAGGAGGGACAAAATAGATCTTCTCTTTAAAAGGGCATACGCTTTAGCCATTTCTTGCATGGGAGCTCAGCTGACCAGCATTTTAGCTAAAGAATCCTCCACATATGTATGGAGAGAAGGCTCATCCCTGAGATCTGGTGGAGCATATCCGCCAAGCCAATTACGCAGTAGTGCAATTCTGTAGTCCAGACAGCAAGAGTCTGAAAACTGCCATGGAAGCAAGCACAGGTTTTATGGCAGGGCCAGCTAAAGAAAAAAAAAAAGAGGTCTAAAGTGGGCATTTTAAGTACAGCATCAAGAATTTCAATGGTATATTCAATAGTTAAGATCGGATTAAAATTTCACCCGAGACATCTCATCCTAATCCAATTTCTCAGAAGGAGAGTTAGGATCATCTTGGTCTACTTCCTTCTCAGGAAGAGTGTCTGCAGCCAAGGCAAACTAAGAATTTGTCCTAGCCAAGGCATTACACTTACCAGTAACTTGTTTTCCAATAGTCTTTCAGGACAGCACCCGAGAGATCATGGCTCCTCCTCCCACAGGGAACACCTCACCAATCAAATCTTTATCAGGAGGCCTTAAGGTTACTTCCATCAGTTGTTTGAAGAGAACCTCCAGCCCCGGCTGCAACACATAAGTGACAGTTATATCATAGTATTACAGCAACAGAATAAAAAGGGGGGGGTTATTGCTGTCCTGAAAGACTATTGGAAAACATGTTACTGGTAAGTCTAACTTGAATTTCCCCAAAACGTCTTTCAGGACAGCACCCGAGAGGATAATCAAGACTTACCCCATTTAGGGTGGGACAACAGCCTGTAAGACTTTCCTTCCGAAAGCCTGGTCCCCAGTCGTCAGCAGGTCTAACCTATAATGATGGGCAAAGGTCGTCAGACTTGTCCATGTAGCTGCCTCACAGATTTGTTCGGGGGTGGCATCAGCTTTTTCTGCCCAACTCACCGCCAAAGCTCTTGTAGAATGAGCCGAATACCAACTGGACTCTCCTGGCCTGTAAGAGAATAGGCCTCTGAGATAGCCACTCTCAACCATCTGGCAATGGTTCCTCTGGTAGCTTGTCTTCCTTTTTTACTACCAGCAAATTAAACAAATGATGCGTCTGAACGCCTAAAAACCTTAGTGGCTTCCAGGTAACTTAAGACTGTTTTTTAACATCCAAGGTATGGAATAATTCTTCCTTCTTACTCGATGGATTCGAGCAAAAACGTAGGAAGAATCATCTCCCGAGCTTGATTTTGGACCGAAGCGGACTTCGGCAAAAAATTAAGATCCGTCTTCAGAACAATTTGAAAAAAAAAAATAGAAAAAATTGCTCCCTGATTGACAAGGCTTGCAGCTCACTAATTCTTCGAGCTGTCGTTATAGCCACTAAAAAAACTTTTAAAAGTAATCAATTTCAGGGAGGTTAAATGGATGGGTTTGAAAGGTTCCCTGGTCAGGGCCTGTAGAACAACTGATAAGTCCCACTTTGGACAGCTTCTGATCACTACCGGTCTGGACCGGGTGAGGGCTTTAAAGAATCTGATCACTAGGGGTTCTGATGAGATAGATTTTTCCAAAAATACCCCCATTGCGGCAACTTTAAATTTAAGGGTACTGACAGCTAGGGCCTTGTCCGCTCCATCTTGCAGGAACTCCAGGATAGAAGAAATCTCTTAAGGATCTGCCGGATGCTCTGCACCAGGAGTTGAAAACTTTCCAGACTTTGGAATAAATTGCTCCGGTAACACTATTTCTGCTAGATAGGAGGAGAGCAACCAACCTATCCAAAAATCCTTTTTTCCTCAAAAGCTGCTCCTCAGAAGCCAAGCTGTGAGTTTTAGCTTTGCTACATCCTGGTGAAGCAGGGGGACCTTGGATCAACAGGTCTTGTCTCAACGAAAGATGCCAATATGGTTCGAGTTGCATTTGTAGAAGGGATGAAAACCAAGCCCTCTTGGGCCAGAAGGGAGTGATGAGGATTACTGTTGTATCCTCTTTCCGGATTTTTGTTATGACCTGAGGGATAAGCTGAAAAAGGGGAAAAGCGTAGCAGAGGTGAAATTTCCAACTGTGCGCCAGAGCATCTATCCCCAGGTATGACTCGTTTCTGTTCAGGGAGAAGAAGAGAGACACCCAAGTATTTTCCTAAGTTGCAAAGGGATCCACTCTTGGCTGCCCCCATTTTTTCACGATCATATGGAAGATGTCTGGGTTCAATCGCCACTCCATTTTGCATACCTGGTTTCTACTGAGGAAGTCCGCTATCCTGTTTAGAGTCCCCTTTAGGTGGACCACGGACAAGGATAGAGTATGGAGCTCTGCCCATCTTAGAATGCTTCCTGATAGGCACTATAGAGCTCTGCTTCTGGTGCCCCCCCTTGCCTGTTTATGTAGGCCACCGCCGTGGCGTTGTCTGACAGGATCTGTATATGCAATCCCTGAACTTCTTTGGCAAACGTCAGTAAGGACATTTCTATTGCCTTTAGTTCCCTCCAATTTGAGGACCTTACTGCTTCACTTGTGGACCACGAGCCCTGAGTCCACCGACTGCTCATGTGAGCCCCCCAACCCCAGGAGCTGGCATCCATTGTTAATCTTGCTTGGATTGGGAAGGACCCTAACAGACCTGCTGAATACCTTTTGTGATGAAGAAAAATATAGACTCCGCACCAAATAAAATTGTAAGTAAAAAAATGTGAAAAAATAAGTGAAAAAAATTATAAGTGAAAAAAAGATGGTTTAGTAATAAGCTGCTCCCCAAGTTGAGCAAAAATTGATCAATGTAAATGTTACTATGTAGGGGGCGCTAGTGGTTTAACAGTGAAAGAAAAAAAAGAAATTGAGACAAAAAGGTCTCAGTGTAAAAAACTTATTATGAGCATAAAGATAAATGGTGGAAAATAAAAACTTATATCGTACATTGATAGAAAAAGCGATAATGATTAAAGTCCCAATAGCTGAGTGAACACAATAATTGGCAATGAAGAGAAGTGATCTTATAAGATATATTAGTTCCTCTATATAAACAAATGAGAAATCCTTCACCAAGAGTTAAGGTACACCTCGCAGTGGTAGATAGATATCTGCTTACCAGATACCAATGACTCCTTTAGTTAAAAAAAGAGCGCTTTTGCAGGATTGTGCCTGCTCACATGAGACGGCTGGGTGCTGGATGGTATAGGCAGAGAACCCTTCTTGCCTCGGTTGTCAGACATGGGATATGTGAAAGACAATAAAATCTTCCATAGTGTAATACAGTTTATTAAAAATTGTAGAAAACAAAAAGTAAAGCCAAATGGCCGCTTACATTAAAAAGTGCCTACCCGGCACTGGGGCTGCTCGCTCATCTGAGTAAGAATCACAATAGGGATGCCATCATACAGCCTCTTAAATCTTGAGATTTAAGATGTGATGGAACGTTTCTGAAGAAGGAATACGTGCGAGTAGAACTCCACTGTAGGCACCGGAACAATGACTCTCTGGGATTTCAGTTCCTGGATTAGGGACTTCACAGCGAGAGCCTTGGCTGGATCCCTTGGGGTGTTTGCCACCAAGAATCTTTTTGGAGGTTCTACCGTGAATTCGATCACGTATCTCTGGAAGAGCATGTTTACAATAAACTGGTTTGATGTAGTGCCTCTCCACTGTGGAAGAAACTCCTGGAGTCTTCCCCCGACCAGGAGGAAGGAGTCACTGCAGCTTTCCGGAAGTCGCAGGAAGATTGAAGAGCACTCCTCTCCTTCCCACCTTTGGGCTTCTGTAAAGACCATGGTTTCCTTTTGCTCTGCGTTTTCCCTTCGTGCGGTCCTTTTTGAGGCAAAAAAAAAAGGCTTCCGGGTCTGCACCTGCTTCTTCTTGACTGGAAACAATTTCTTTTTATCAGCCGTTTGGTCAAGAATGGATTCTAGTTCAGAACCAAACAGCAAATCACCTGCAAAGGGAATGCTACACAGCCTGATGCCGCGTCCCTGGGCCAGGTTTTTAGCCATAAGGCTCTCCTAGCAGAGTTGGTTAGCGCTGCGGACCTGGCCGATATGCGTATAGATTCTGCTGAGGCATCCGCAATATATGATACTGCTGCAGATAAAGTTGTAAAGGAGTCCAAAATCTCCTGTTTTGGGGAATCTGCAGTAACATGGGCCTTGCTTGGTTAATCCAGTGTTCTAAATTCATGAAAAAAACCCTACAGGAGAAAACAGCCCAAAGTAGCTAAAGGACACAGTCCCTTACCTTGGCCTTGCTGGTGCCTTGGCTTGCCCCCTTATCTGCTGCATTGTCCTCCATAGCAGAGTGTACTGTGGTCGCGTGGTGAAAGAAAGCCTGTTTCCAGATTCAAAAACGCCGCCGCACCGACCAGGAACCGGAAGTTTAAGAAGGCACCTTGGTGACCCTGCCCTCTCTCCCTGCTCTTGCGGACGGAAACGACGCCACTCGCCTGACCCGGAAGTGCTGCCTCTTCCTGTACACAGCACAGGACGTAGCCGAGGACTCTCCTTGGCCGCCAAAACAATGGTGGCTGCTTAGCCTTGCACCGCCGATGTCTCGCGATGTGGGCGGCCAGCCGGGGTCCACTGCAAACCGCCCATCTGCAAGAAAAAAAGGGCAGCACTCCCAGGCAGTACAGACTCTCCCTGAGCACGGAAGGGGGAGAGGGAGCCCACGGGACCATCTAGCAAGAGGCAAGTGGGAGGATCACTCTCCTAGTAAAAAAACTGACAGGTGAGAACCTTTTCTCTCCCAGGAAAGTCCTGAGAGATCATGGCTCCCACCAGAGGTGCTCCTCCGGCTGGAGGAAACACAAAAAAACTGATGGCAGTAACATTAAAGATTTGGCCTACTGATAAAGATTTGATTGATGAGGTGTTTCCTGTGGGAGGAGGAGCCATGATCTCTAGGATGCTGTCCTGAAAGACGTTTTGGGAAATTTAGAATTTGACCCAGTAAGGAGCTTGCTCTAATAAGACTGAAATTCGGCCCATGAAATCAGACATTGCGGCAGAAGATGCCTCTCTAGGTAGGTAGGAAAAAATGTGGAAGGAGGAGCAGAGTGCCCAGCAGGGGTTCAGACTAGGGCCAACTACATGAATAGAGGGTACTAGGGCCCCTGTGAAGAAAGGCTAAGGAGTACTCACAACCTCTGCTGCTGTGGAGAGAAGTGCTGTCATAATCAAATATTTTTTAGGCAAAATATATCTAGGTTCTATGTGCAAGTGGAAAACTATACGTTTAAAAGTACATTTTCCTTCAAATGACAGAGGAATCATGACCCCCTGTGTTTCTCATCGGAATTAATACCTTGCTATGGGGGAATTTTTAATGAGCAATTATTTAGCACCACCACAGATTTCAAGTTTACAACATATACCCAATTTTTGCTAGAATGTATGCATCTATATGCATATTCATAACACGCAAAGACCTTGCATGAACACAAGCAAATGGTGCATGAACGTGAATATGGGTATACATGCGTAAACTTCTTCTTCTAGCCCAGGGTTTCTCAACTCCAGTCCTCAAGGCGCCCCAACAGGTCATGTTTTCAGGCTTTCCATTAGTTTGCACAGGTGATTTGATCAGTTTCACTGTCTTAGTAATTACCACAGCTGTTTCATCTGAAGGAAATCCTGAAAACATGACCTGTTGGGGCGCCTTGAGGACTGGAGTTGAGAAACACTGTTCTAGCCAGTATTGCAATATACGCGCTTACGTGTGTATAGGTTACTACACTTATACAAAAAATGTTCTATTCTGATTTTACAGCTCTGTAGTCACCACTGTATTACTGAACTTTACAAATGTGTGCATTGTTCCATAGAGAACAATGCACCTGTGTTCAGGTCAGAAAAAAACATAATATTTCTTACTCCTGTGTGCAAGAGGCCTTCGGCTACATTCACACCGGCATTAAAGGCCGGGGCAAATTGTAGAGGCAGGAATCAGATTCCTGCTGTGGCTCTTAGCAGCTAGGTGCCGCCATTAGCCCAATTCACCATTATGACAGGCAATACAACAAAACAATTACTCTTGCGCATAAATGTGTAAGCCCGACAGTTCAAAGTTCAGGATGGACGGTAGCTTTCAGCTTTGCTGCCCTCAAGGATATGGATATCCTAGCAATCAGACAAAAAACAGAAAAGAAAGGGCGCACCAGCCTTGTGCATTATCCTTAAAGTTTATTAAGAAAGAACACATAAAAACTACTACTCACAAGGGTAGATGAAAATCACGCTTAAATGATCTATGGCTAGTGAGGCTCTGAAGAAGGTGCTACCTTCGAAATGCATCAGCCAGCAGCGGTCTGCACGTCTTCTCCATAGGTCTGAAGACTGCCATCAGTGGACCGATCACCACTAGCCATAGATCATTTAAGCGTGATTTTCATCTACCCTCGTGAGTAGTAGTTTTTGTGTGTTCTTTCGTAATAAACTTTTTTAAGGATAATGCACAAGGCCGGTGCGCCCTTTCTTTTCTCTTTTTTACCATTATGACAGGTCTTTAGTGGCCGCAGGTTTTCTCAGCTGTCCACACAGCCAGGGATTACCTGTGGCGATTGCTGCTGGACACACTCTGTGCATCCAGCAGAGAAAAATCACAGGTAATCACTGGCTGTGCAGAGAGCCGGGAATGGCTGTGACCATTGGGACCTGTCACCTGAACGGGGCTGGCGGATGCTCCTAGCCACTGAGAGCCACAGCAGGAATCTAAAGATTCCTGCCACTACAAAATCGCAGGTGTGAATGTAGCCTTAGTCATTCTTTCACACACATTTTTGTTCAATTGAGCCTCATACAGTGGGTGGACTCAAGGGCTCCCCTAAAACTGCAGTGAGACTTTGTCTTTTATGTGTGTGCCTTTGGAAGTTTGGAAGTTTCTGTGCAAATGTTAAAATTATCATTTAAATTTGTAAAATCTCTTGCCACCTAGGCCAGACAAATTGACTTTGGTAATACTATTTCTGCTTTCTTTCTACATTTAAATGCTTGACAAAAGCTCCCACTAGAGCTGCAACTCAATCGTTTGATGTCGACATTTCTTCAAATTTCCTTGTGCATTCTGTATCAGTTCACTCTGTATTCCACATCCATAACCTAGTTACATATCAGCGTAAACAGGCTTCATTCTGCAATCGTCTGGTCTTATAGAGGCCAATTTGCTAGGTCCACTTTGTATCAACATTGAGGTCAGGCCTCTATTACCATTTTCATGTATGGTACACAAGGGATAGGCTGTCTAGACGGCTGTAAAGTGTTTTTTTTGTACTTCTGTTAATATTTTTCATATCAGAGAAAGAAAAAAACAATACGCAACCCCACATGCTTATGCTGAAAAAAGTGTAACCAGCTAAACACGACACAGAGAGGTTACAATAAATCATACCATCAGCAATGAATGATACAGCTTCACAGCGGGGGGGGGGGGGGGGATAATCATAACACATGTGCACATGAAGGTTTCTATTTAGTCAGAAAAAAAAAAGTGAATTTCCATTATACCTTGTCTTTTGGCTATTAATTTAAAATCTTTTCTTCAAGTGTATATAACAGCTACAGTATACTTTTTTTTTTTTTGCATAGGGAAATTAAAGAGAAAGTAAACTTCATTTTACCTATAGGTAAGCCTATAAGAAGGCTTACCTATAGGTAGCGTAAAAATCTCCTAAACATACACAGTTTAGGAGATATGTACATTACATGCAGCCAGTGACATCACTGGCGCATGCGCTCTGAAGTAACGGCCACTTGGGCTGTTCCTTCTGAGCCCTGTGCTGTGAACGGCGGCTCCCGTGAGTGACTTCACCCCGGTTCCGGCCAGTCACAGAGCCAGAGCTTGCGAACCCCCTAACTTGAGGGAGGAGGGGGAGACGGACCTCCTATCACAATTTGGATTAGCGGCAAGTATGGGAAGTGTCATCATAATGGGGGATATTAATTATCCAGACAGACTGGGCGGAGGGAACCACGCATTCGTCTAAGGCTCGCCAGTTCCTAAATGTCTTGCAGGACAATTTCATGGGTCAGATGGTAGACGCACCAACTAGAAACAAGGTGTTACTAGATCTACTAATTACCAACAATACAGACCTGATCACAGATGTGGAAATACTGGGCAATTTAGGAAACAGCGATCACAGGTCAATTGACTTCAGTATAAGTCACACAAATAGGAAACACAAGGGGAAAACAAAAGACACTGAACTTATTTCAAAAGAGCCAACTTTCCTAAACAACGAACCTTGCTAGAAGATATAAATTGGGATAAAATCTTAGAAACAAAGAACATGGAGAAGAGATGGGTTTGCTTTAAGAGCATGAAAACCACTTCAATACAGGGCATTTTCACCTCCTTCCTGCCCAGGCCAATTTTCAGCTTTCAGCACTGTAACATTTTGAATGACAATTGCACAGTCATGCAACACTGTACTCAAATTAAATTTTTATAATTTTTTTCCCCACAAATAGAGCTTTCTTTTGGTGGTATTTGATCACCTCTGCAGTTTTTATTTTTTGCGCTATCAACAAAAAGAGCGACAAGTTTGAAAAAAAAAAACCACCAATATTTTTTACTTTTTGCTATAATAAATACCCCACTTTAAAAAAAAAAAAAAAAATTTTTTCCTCAGTCTGTATTCTTCTACATATTTTTTGTAAAAAAAAAAAAAATCGCAATAAGCGTATATTGATTGGTTTGTGCAAAAATTATAGCGCCTACAAAATAGGGGATAGATTTATGGCATTTTTATTTATTTTTTTTTAAATAGTGATGGCGGCGGTCTGCGATTTTTATCGTGACTGACATTGTGGTGACATATCGAACATTTTTGACACTATTTTGGGACTAGTGAAATTTATACAGCGATCAGTGCTATAAATATGCACTGATTACCGTATAAATGTCACTGGCAGGGAAGGAGTTACCACTAGGGGTGATCAAGGGGTTAAATGATTCTAACTGTGGGGGATGGGACTGACTAAGGGAGGAGACTGATCTGTCATGAGCGATCGCGAGTGCCCGGCGGACATATAGGCCACCAGGCACGCGCATCGGCTCCTCAGTGACGTGGTGGGCACGTGCCCCCTATACCGTCGGGAAGCCAAAAACGTCATATGGAAATCCCATCTGTGGACGTCATGTGACAATGGGCGGTATTGAAGTGGTTAAATAAGGGCATTCCATTGGCAGCCCTCAAAAATTCCACTCGCATTTTGTGAGTGGATTTTGAGGGCTGGCGAGCGTGGGCTGTATGGGAGTCCTTCTCCCACAGCTTGCGGAGAGGAAGAGAGAGGAGAGAGGAGAGCAGGCGGCCGGATCATCAGAGCGCAAGGAACATCACTAGCGGCTTAAATTCAATAACAGAGTGTTCCCCGCACTCGCTGTTACACACAGCCCCGCCCCCTGGTCCCGGGAATTTGATAGACAGATCACCCGTCCAGGACGAGTGACGTGCATCAAAGTTTCCCGGCCAGGGGGAGGGGCTGTACGTGACGCGGATCGGTGGGAACACACTGCTATTGAAATGAAAGCTGTCACATTGCTGTTCCTCTGTGCTCTGATCATCTGGCCAGCTATCCTTTTCCTCTCCTCTCTTCCCCTGCATGATGGACACAGGGAGGCTGCGTTGGTGGACACGGGGCAGGCTGCGTTGGTGGACACGGGGCAGGCTGCGTTGGTGGACACGGGGCAGGCTGCGTTGGTGGACACGGGGCAGGCTGCGTTGGTGGACACGGGGCAGGCTGCGTTGGTGGACACGGGGCAGGCTGCGTTGGTGGACACGGGGCAGGCTGCGTTGGTGGACACGGGGCAGGCTGCGTTGGTGGACACGGGGCAGGCTGCGTTGGTGGACACGGGGCAGGCTGCGTTGGTGGACACGGGGCAGGCTGCGTTGGTGGACACGGGGCAGGCTGCGTTGGTGGACACGGGGCAGGCTGCGTTGGTGGACACGGGGCAGGCTGCGTTGGTGGACACAGGGCAGGCTGCGTTGGTGGACATGGGTAAACTTGTTGTTAATATTTATTTTTTAGAACTTCTGCATAAAACATTTAAGTGTCATTTCATGAGATGATTTATGAGGGTGTGTGTAGGGGCGGAATTAGGGGCGGGGCAGGGTAGGGGTTGGGTGGGGCAACTGGTGGCGAGTAAACCTTGAGGACTGGCTAGTAGCTCAAGACTTGAAATTTTGAGCCTTGCCATTAGGAAATAAATTTAAAAGAGTGAACAAAAGTCCTGGATGGCTTAACTCCAATGTAAAAATGCATATACAAGGAAAGGAGAAGGCCTTCAAAAAATACAAGGCTGAGGGATCATCATCGGCATTCAGACTTTACAAAGAATGCAACAAGATACAGTATCTCACAAAAGCGAGTACACCCCTCACATTTTTGTAAATATTTTATTCTATCTTTTCATGTGACAACACTGAAGAAATAACACTTTGCTACAATGTAAAGTAGTGAGTGTACAGCTTGTATAACAGTGTCAATTTGCTGTCCCCTCAAAATAACAACACAGCCATTAATGTCTAAACCACTGGCAAAAAAGTGAGTACACCCTTAAGTGAAAATGTCCAAATTGGGCCCAAAGTGTCATTTTGTGTGGCCACCATTATTTTCCAGCACTTCCTTAACCCTCTTGGGCATGGAGTTCACCAGAGCATCCGTTGGCATGGACCATAGGGTGAGTACATGGATTGAAAACTGGCTACAAGGGCGAGTTCAGAGGGTAGTGATAAATGGGGAATACTCCGAATGGTCAGGGTGGGAAGTGAGGTCCCCCGGTGTTCTGTGCTGGGACCATTCCTGCGTAGAGGGTTCTTTACTGTAAGAGCGACAAGGATGTGGAATTCCCCTCCACAGGCGGTGGTTTCAGCGGGGGGGCATCGATAGTTTCAAGAAACTATTAGCACCTGAACAATCGCAACATACAGAGATATATGTAATACTGACATATAATCACACACATAGATTGGACTTAAAGGACTTGTGTCTTCTTTCAACCTCACCTACTATGTTACCCGGAAGCAAGACGGGTGAAGACGGAAACAGCTGCAGCGCTGACATTGCGGTGCTGGATCAGCTTCGTTTTAAGGTACGTTTCATATACTGTGCTAGTTTGCAATACATACTAGCACATTATGCCTTTAGCTTGCAGAGAAAAAAAAAAAAAAAACGTCCAGCGGTATATAACCGCTTTAAACCCTTTACAACCGCTTTAAGTTTTTATTGCCAAGAGTCTGCCCACTGGGGAAATGTACCCCTCTATTAGCCCTGGTGATCATTGTCACAAAGGCAGAAAGTAAAGCAAATCATAAATTTAAACAACATATAAGTGTGAGTGCTGGGTTCAACACAATTAAAACCCCCCAACCTTATCGTTCCTAATAAGGAGCAAATGTTCATAGGAATACAGCTACAAACATGGATAAAGAGCTAGGACTAAGACAATGTAATGGGCAATATAGACAAAAAGGCTTTTATCTGCTTAATGTCCATGTAAGCTGTAATATAGTCCATTATAAGTTTGCATATGAAGGCAACTGTAGAAGGCAGCCCCGTTTGAACGGAAGAAGCAGTCCTCTGGGTGCTGGAGAAGAAGAACAGAGGCGCCACTCTAAGTGCAATATTAAAAGAAAATGTAATGGATCTTTAAAATTGGTACTCACAGAAGTACATTGTAATCAGGCATGTAGGTAAAGAAGTAGTGCTGCCGGATGTCCCGGGAGTTGTGTCCGATCAGGTCATTGGATGGCGGTGATCTCTATACGACAGGCTGCGCTGGCTCTGTGCCGATGCTTCCTGCCACTGGAACGCACAATAGTGACCAGAGGGACGGGATCGCTTCCGGGTCCGTGTACAGATAGGCAACGCATTTGCGGAGCTACGCTCCTTCCTCAGGCCTAGCGTGACCTGTGATTGGTCAGGGCTTATATGATCAATGAATGGCGTTGATTGGTAGAGAGAGCAGTCAGACTGAAGCCCAAAGCTATACGGCACAAGACTAATACTATTGTGTCTGATGTAGGAATACATCCTACATCAGACACAATATTATAAATATATTTATATATATATATATATATATATATATATATATATATATATAAATAATTTATTTATACTGATTTGATACTCATGGCATATTTAATTTCTAAAATGCCAGGACAGTACAAATACCCAAACAACCCCCTTTTTTTGTTTACAATGTTGTCATTTTAATAATTTATGTACACACACACACACACACAGTATAGACATATTTTTTTTTTACATACCGGCACCAGAGTAGTGCAGTGTCACCATAGTCACTTTTCACTGATTGCTTATTACAGTGATGACCACTGTAAAAGCAAATCATTTAAACTGTCATGAATGTTTTTTATTCATGATCCATTGTTTACGATTGTGATTGCGGTGATTGGCTACAGCTATCACATGGTACAGAGCAGCTTAGTTTGGACATGAGATCGCAATAGTAAACAATGCCATCATGGCATTGTTGTTTACTAGTGGACATGTGATCATTGTGAGTGGTCATGACGATCACATGGTACCTGGGCCAATCACAGCGTCCTGGTACCTAGTACTTTGATGCGCTGTGTCTGGTGGACACAGATCGTATCACCATGCAGCTAAGTGGTGCACGTGGGAGGGCGTACCTGTACTCCCTTTCAGAAAATAACAGAGCACCTGCCCAGCCGTTTATCTACATTGGCCGACTGGGAATAGGTTAAAGAATAATTCCAAGTTGTGGTATATTTTTACATAGTTATGTTGGTCCAGCTTGGACCATTATAATTATGTATTATACCATGCCTGGCCAAAACCCCTGGAAACTGGAAATCACTGAAGTAGACACCACTACTTGAGAGGTCGCCATTAGCTTCCGGGTCCCAAGCTGAGTGGCATACCCGATGCACTGTGAAAAAAGGAGGAGATCAGATGCTTGGCATGCTCACCATTCAGAAAATTCAAATAACACATGCAGCCAGTAAAGACTAAAAATACTTAGCTTGAATTCTGTAGGTTTTATCTAATTCTGTAGCTAACTAGATATTGCAGCCAGGATAAATATAAACGTCTCGAGGTCTAAAACTTTAAAAATAAGTCAGTAACTGAATCTACTATAATGCTATGCTTACTGGTTCTCTTTAAAGGTGAATTCTACTGGGTATAGTTGTGAAGTTTCCTTGAAAATATTAGCATCTTGTTGTCTGGAGCTTCCTTTTACTCAATGCTTGCATTTTTATCCATTTTATTTTGTCTCAGGCCACAGAACAGACCTTAAAAATGTTCCTGTTGCCCACAGCAAATAATCTGCTTTATTTTTCCAGCACAGTTCCCAAATAGAACAAATGTTTCCTAGTGCCTTCCCTTTAGCACAGACTCCAAGCACCCATGAATTTTGGCAGTTGTGCTCTCAGCAGTCAGTTAACTATGAGAATTGCTGCACAGATTCTGCTCACAGGGCTTGGTACAAATGTACTACGGCCTGTGGGAACAAGCCACTCTGATCGGGAAACACAATACTCATCTAAGCATTTAAGTAGTTCTAGTGTTATTTTTTGTAGTGGTTTAGTAAAATTGACCTGTAACTTATTGTTCTCTCTAACTGGTGCCTGATTTAATTTAAGACAATATTGAACTGTGTGGGAATTTTAATGGCCCATTCATTGATTCCTTCTACATCCACTGAAGCCATTGTATAAACTAAAAAGTGGATCACTACTCCACAGCATCTGGTCTTAAAGCAGAGTTCCACCCAAAAGTGGAACTTCCGCTTATCTGCTTCCTGCCCCCCTCTGGTGCCACATTTGCCACCTTTTGGGGGGGGTACAGGTACCTATTCCTGACAAGTACCCTTCACCACTTCCTGGAGACTGCACTGCAGCGCCATCCCTCGGAAGTTCAGCTCCCCTCCTCCTTCCTCCGCCGCCAGGCCAGCTAGAAAGTGCCATGCCTCTGCCTAATCCCATCCATCCCACCACCATGCCTCTGCCCCTGATCCCATAATCCCTCTGCCCCGATCCCATCCATCCCACAATCCCTCTGCCCCTTATCCCATCCATCCCACAATCCCTCTGCCCCTGATCTCATCCATCCCATCCATCCCTCTGCCCGTGATCCCACCACCATCCTTCTGCCTGATCCCATTCCCCCACCACCATTTCTCTGTCACCATCATTTCTAATTTGTGCATTTAGGACAGGAATGCATTTCAGGTCTTTGTTAAAACAATTTACTGAGAAGCCCAGAACTAGTTTGTGAGAGAGTTAGTCTATTTCACATTTTCACAGCTCTTACAGCAAAAAAGCCTTTCTGCCTTTCCTCTAGATGTAAAGAATGCCCCCTTGTTCTCTGTAACGCACTGAAAGGGAAGAACTTGTAGCCCTCTTTTGGGATGGTTATGAGAATTACCCTCCCCAAATAGGATATTGGGCTAAGCTAATGAAAATAAAAAAAATGGAGTTCTTCTGAATTTTTGGATAAAAACCATGCGCAGTAATGGTGATGCATCGCAGAATCTAACCTAATTGTGGACAGGATAATCGTATTCGAATCGTGAGACCAGTGAAAATGTGCACCCCTAATTTATATATATATATATATATATATATATATATATATATATATATATATATATATATATATATATATATATATATATATATATATATATATATATATATATATATATATATATTTATATATATATATATATATATATATATTTATATATATATACCGTATTTATCGGCGTATAACACGCACTTTTTTCCCCTTAAAATCAGGGGAAAATCGCGGGTGCGTGTTATACGCCGATCCCCTGCGATCCAGAGCTGTCAGATTTTCAAAATCGCCGACCGCGATTTGAAAATGGCGCCGCCGGCGCCGAAATACACATTGCCGGTCCTCGGCTCTTCTCGGCCACTTTCGTCTTCACTCGAGCGCCGCCCGAACCTAGCCGAGTGTACTCGGCTAGGTTCGGATAGCGCCGCTCGCCGCTCGGGATTACGAGTGGAGCCGAAAGTAAACGAGAGCCGCCGAGAACCGGCTCTGTGTATTTCGGCGCCGGCGGCGCCATTTTCAAATCGCGGTCGGCGATTTTGAAAGACAGGATGCAAGGCTGCATTGGGGAAGGCTGCACTGGGGCAAGGCTGCACTGGGGCAAGGCAGCACTGAGAAGGCTGCAATGATGGGCATTTAAATGCAAGTTTTTTTTCCTTCAACTTCCCTCCTAAAAGTTTTTTTTTCCTTAAAATTCCCTCCTAAATTGGGGTGTGTGTTATACGCCGGTGCGCGTTATACGCCGATAAATACGGTGTATATATATATATATATATATATATATATATATATATATATATATATATATATATATATATATATATATATATATATATATATACACACACATATACATATACATACACACACACACGTATACATATACCGTATTTATCGGCGTATAACACACACGTTTTTCCCTTAAAATCAGGGGAAAATCGTGGGTGCGTGTTATACGCCGATCCCCGCTAATTGTGATCTATTGGCGGCGATCACCGCCGACATTCACATAGCGTGTCGTTTTAAATATGGCGCCGCGGAGTTCAGAGGGACTCGGCGGCGCTCGTTCAGTGGGACTGGGCGTGACTGTGAGCGGCACCGGAAAGAGCCGAATACACTTGACTATGTGTATCTCGGCTCCGAGCAGTCACTGTGATTTCGGCAGCGCTCGTTCAGCGCCACCGAGTCCCTCCGAACTCCGCGGCGCCATATTTAAACTACTTCACATGCTATGTGAATGTCGGCAGCGGCAAGCATGGACACTGGGGGCAAGGCTGCACTGACTACTGGGGCAAAGCTGCACTGACAAGGCTGCACTGGGGCAAAGCTGCACTGACAAGACTGCACTGGGGCAAAGCTGCACTGACAAGACTGCACTGGGACAAAGCTGCACTGACAAGACTGCAATGGACACTGGGTCAAAGCTGCACTGACACTGAAAAGGCTGCAATGACACTAACAAGGCTGCAGATGAACACTGATGAGGCTGCATTGATGGGCATTTTAATGTAAGTTTTTTTTCCTTAAACTTCCCTCCTAAAAGTTTTTTTCCTTAAAATTCTCTCCTAAACTTGGGGTGCGTGTTATACGCCGATAAATACGGTATATATATATATATATATATATATATATATATATATATATATATATATATATATATATATATATATATATATATACATACACACACACACACACACACACACATATATACAGTTGTGCTCATAGATGTACATACCCTGGCAGATTTTATGATTTCTTGGTAATTTTTCAGAGAATATGAATAACAAAAACTTTTTTCACTCATGGTCAGTGTTTGGCTGAAGACATTTATTATCAATCAACTGTGTTTACTCTTTTTAAATCATAATCACAACAAAAACTACCCAAATGACCCTGATCAAAAGTCTACATACCCTGGTGATTTTGGCCTGATAACATGCGCAAAAACATAAAGGGGTTTGAATGGCTATTAAATGTAACCATCCTCACCTGTGATTTGCTTGTAATTAGGGTGTGTGTGTGTGTGTGTGTGTAAAAGGTCAATGAGTTTCTGGACTCCTGACAGACCCTCGCATCTTTCATCCAGTGCTGCACTGATGTTTCTGGATTCTGAGTCACGGGGAAAGCATTGAAGAATTGAGAAAGGATCTGCGGGAAAAGGTAGTTGAACTGTATAAAACAGGAAAGGGATATAAAAAGATATCCAAGGAATTGAGAATGCCAATCAGCAGTGTTCAAACTCTAATCAAGAAGTGGAAAATGAGGGGTTCTGTTAAAACCAAACCACAGACAGGTAGACCAACTAAAATTTCAACCACAACTGCCAGGAAAATTGTTTGGGATGCAAAGAAAAACACACAAATAACTTTAGGTGAAATACAGGACTTTTTAAATACAGGAAAGTCTGTTAAATACAGTATTTAACAGACTTTGAAGGGCATGGTTGTTGTTGCCAAATGGGCCAATCACATGGCAGCAACTCATATGCATTTAGGCATCTAGACCTGGTAAAGAGGACTCTCTGAAGTTCAAACTGAGCATCAGAATAGGGAAGAAATAAGATTTAACAGACTTTGAAGGGCATGGTTGGTGCCAAATGGGCTGGTCTGAGTATTTAAAAAACGGCTGATCTACTTGGATTTTCAGGCACAACCATCTCTAGGGTTTACAGAGAATGGTCCGAAAAATAGAAAATATCCAGTGAGCGGCATTTGTGTGGAGGAAAATGCCTTGTTGATGTCAGAGGAGAATGAGCAGACTGAGGCAACAGTAACTCAAATAACCACTAGTTACAACCAAGGTATGCAGAAAACCATCTCTGAATGCACAATACATCGAACCTTGAAGCAGAAGGGAAATAGCAGCAGAAGACAACGCTGGGCGCCACTCCTGTCAGCCAACAACAAGAAACTAAGGCTACAATTGGCACAGGCTCACCAAAATGGCACAAAAGAAGAGTGGAAAAAATAGGATTTTTACGTCATACTTACCTGTAAGATCCTTTTCTTTGAGTACATTATGGGGCACAGAGTCAGGCTAATATTCATTACCTGCTGGGTTATACTTCATCATCAGGTAAATGGACACTGGTAGACCAAAGGTAGTCAGACAGGAAGTGATCCCCTATATAACCCCATACAGGAAAAACTTCAGTTTTGTAGCAAGCACTGAATCCTCAAAAAAGAGGGGAGGGATCTCTGTGTCCCAGGATGTACTCAAAGAAAAGGATTTTACAGGCAAGTATGACGTAAAAATCCTATATTTTCTTTTTCACACATCATGGGAGGCAGAGTCAGGCTAATATTCATTACCTGCTGGGACGTCCCAGAGCTATAGCCTTGAGGGGAGAGAGACACCCTGCCAAACAATAGCCATCAGAACTTATACGGCAGCCCACAGTCCTCGGCTGCTAGAACATCCACTTGATAAAATTTTGTGAACATACGTATGCACTGAAGACCAGGTAGCAGCCTTACATATCTGAGCCACAGATACCTGATGGCAAAAAGCCCAGGAGGCTCATACACCCCTGGTAGAATGAGCTCTCACCCTAAAGGGTGGTCTGAATGATCAATTGACCAACCCAATTGGCAATAGAAGATTTAGAAGCTGCCTGCCCCTACTTGGGTCCTTTTGGTAAAACAAAAAAGAGTCTGATCCTTGGATCTCCGCAGATCCAGACAAATAAACCTTGACTGCTCAGACAACGTCCAAAGAATGCAGTCGTCGAACGAAGCTGAGAGTAAAAAGAAGGCAAAAAAATGTCCTGATTTAAATGAAAGGCCGACACCACCTTTGGCAAAAAGGATGGAACAGGTCGTAACACGACTCTGGCCAACACCCTTCTAGCTGAGGTGATAGCCATCAGGAAGACTAGCTTGCGTGAGAGCAAGTCTAATGAATTTTCCTTAATAGGTTCAAATGGTTGTTTCTGTAACACAGACAGTACCAAGTTCAGGTCTCAAGGACACATAGGTGACCTAATGGGGGGAAGCAAGCGAGTTGCCCCTTGCATAAAATGTTCGGATCAGCAAATGGGACATAAAATGTTCGGATCATTTGATTTCCACAGCGGACTTTAGAAAAAAGAGAATTCTTCCAATCACATATTTCCGAGGATGCCATTTTCTGGCTTCACACCAGGCAATATAAGTCTTCCAGACCTTATGATAAATCTTCCTAATGACAGCTTTTCTAGCATTCACTAAAGTAGACACCAATGGTTCCCAGATGCCACGGTCCTGTAGCCTCCCTGGCAGGATTCCCGAGTGTGGCTCGGGGTTAAAATTCAGTACCATTAGCGGTAACCCCGAGCCACACTCGGGATCGCATTGCAGGATCCTGGGGCGGCTTTACTTACCTTGTCCCCGGGATCCTGCGATGTCCCCCGCAGTGTCCAAGGGCTCCGTCCTCCTCCGAAGCCTCTCCGTGCCAGGCTCCGTTCCCTGCGAGCGGCGCGACGCACGGGGGCGGAGCCTGGCGGCAAATTCAAAAAAATGTCAAAATCATAACACATACAGTACTGTAATCTTACAGATTACAGTACTGTATGAAATGATTTCACATCCCTTTTGTCCCCAGTGCTCTGGCCCATGCCCTGCATGCAGTTTTACATGATATACACTGTTCTTTCTGCCTGGAAACTGGAGATTGTCCATAGCAACCAAAAAGTGTCCCTTTACGTCAAAAGTGGCTTTAGACCAGCTAGAAAACAGCGATAGTAAATTAGAACACTTGCAGAATTGAGCGATAGTGAATTGTGGGGAAATTTATTTTATTACTATTTTTTTAAATTTTTTTTATTTATTTATTTTAATTTATTATATTATAATTTATGTTTTTGTGTTTCAAACTTTATCATACCCGGGATATCTACTAGACTCTTGTTTGGACAGATTTAAGTGTGTTATTGTTAAGATTTACAGACCTACAATATAAAACGCCAAATTTCCATGCAAAATAATTGTACCGCTTTCAGCACCTAAAATCCGAAAGAATCATACCGCCAGGGAGGTTAACACCCTGGCTTCAACAGCCATGCCATCAAATTTAGAGACTGTAAATTGGGGTGGAATATAGGACCTTGAGACAGTAGATCGGGGCGATGTGGAAACGCCCATGGCCGTCTATTGTCAGTCTCACAATCTCCGGGAACCAGGGCCTTCTGGGCCAGGCTGGTGCCACCAGAATGACTGGAACCCCCTCTCTCCGAATCCTGCGCAACAAATCTGGAAGGAGAGGGATCGGAGGACAAGCATAAACCAGGGAGTACTGGCTCCAAGGAACTATTAGAGCATCTGCTCCAATTGCCAGAGGATCTCTTGTTCAAGACACAAACTGCTGTAGCTTGTTGTTGAACCTGGATGCCAGTAGGTCGACCTCTGGCCATCCCCAACGTTGGCAAATTTCCTGGAACACTTCTGGGTGTAGGGACCATTCCCCCGGGCAGATCTGCTGGCGGCTGAGATAATCTGCCTTCCCGGGATATGGACTGCCGATATAATTGACACATGTCCCTCTGACCAGGCTAGTATGTAGTTCAGCTCCTTCAGAGCTGAACAACTCCTGGTATCGCCTTGATGGTTTATATAGGCCACAGCCGTGGCATTGTCGGACTGAACCCTGATGGGGCAGTTCTGAAGCTGCACCGTCCAGGACCACAGGGCCAGACGTACTGCCCGTAATTCTAGGGTGTTGATGGGCAGGGTCTGCTCTGTCCCTGACCATTTCCCCTGAGCTGTGAGCCTGTCTAGGGTCGCTTCCCAGCCTGAGAGACTGGCATCTGTAGTCAGTACTCTCCAAAGTTACCGGGAGAAAGTATTTTCCCTTTTGCAGGTTCTGATCCTGCAACCACCAGTTTAGGCTTAAGCATGCCTGAGGAGATAAGCATATTGTATAATCCAGGGAATTGGACATAGGGCACTGCCTCGAAGGAGGATACCATCCTCCCTAGAATTCTCATACAGAGCCGAATGGAGGGTTGTCTGGTGCCCCTTAACTGACGCACCTGATCCTACAGGGCACAGATCTTTACGGGTGGCAAGAATACTCTTGCTTGGACCGTGTTTAGAATCACACCTAAATATTTTAGACTTTGAGCTGGTCTCAAGGCTGACTTTTTGGTATTTATGATCCAGCCTAAGCTTGTCAAATACCTCACTGTGTATATGATGCTCTGTTCTAGAGCCTGTACTGAGTGATCTCTGAGCAGGAGGTTGTCCAGATACCCAAGCACCAGGATCCCTTGGGACCTTAAACGACTCAGTACTGGTGCTAGGACCTTTGTGAACACCCGGGGAGCTGTAGCAAGCCCGAAGGGTAGAGCCACAAACTGAAAATGATGTTCCTCTACTGCAAAACGTAGGAACCTCCGATGAGGCTGAAAAAATAGGATTTTTTTACAACAACTTACCTGTAAAATCCTTTTCTTTTGATGTACATCATGGGACACAGAGCATCAGTAATTACTGATGGGTTATATGGGTATCACAAGGTGATTGAACACTGGCCACACCCTAGACAGGAAGTTCAACTCCCTATATAACCCCTCCCCTTACTGGGGATACCTCAGTTTTGTAGCAAAGCAATATAAGTGTATTAGAAGAGGGGCGGGACCTCTGTGTCCCGTGATGTACATCAAAAGAAAAGGATTTTGCAGGTAAGCTGTTATAAAAAATCCTATTTTCTTTCTCGTACATCACGGGACACAGAGCCTCAGTAATTACTGATGGGACGTCCCAGAGCAATGCTATTTGAGGGGAGTGGACCACACAACGTAGGGTGTAATCAGACCTGAGGACCTCATACTGCTGCCTGCAGCACACTACGCCCAAAGGCGATATCCTCATGCCTTCCCACATCCACCTGATAAAATTTGGTGAATGTATGGACTGAAGACCAGGTTGCGGCCTTACAGATTTGAGCCATAGAGGCCCGGAGATGCACCGCCCAAGAGGCACTAATCGCCCTTGTGGAGTGTGCCCTGATTTGAAAAGGTGGAATTTTTTGTTTCAAACCGTAAGCCTGAATAATCACTTGTCGAATCCATTTCGAAAGGGTAGACTTTGACGCTGCCTGCCCTCTATTGGGACCTTCTGGTAGTATGAACAAAACATCCGTTGCGAACTTGAGCAGTTGCTTCCAGATAGGCCTTGACTGCCCTTACTACATACAAGGAATGTAGTGACCTTTCTTCCGTGGAACAGGGATCTGGAAAAAAGGAAGGCAAAACAATATCTTGGTTTAGATGGAAATCTGAAACCACCTTTGGTAGAAATACCACTCTATCCTTATGCATGATCAAATAAGGCTCTTTACAGGAAAGGGCTGCTAATTCTAATACTCTTCTAGCAGAAGAAATGGCTACCAGGAAAATTAACTTTGTCAACAAGACCAAGGGAATCTGACGTATAGGTTCAAAAGGCTGTTTCTGTAAAACTGACAGAACCAAATTCAAGTCCCAGGGGTTTAGGGGCGCCTTAACCGGAGGATTAAGACGCGTCACCCCCTGCATAAAGCTTCGGACCAAAGAATGTGAAGGAAGTGGCCGTTTAAATAATACTGATAAGGCAGAGACCTGGCCCTTGATGGTACTCAAGGCCAACTTCATCTCTAATCCTATTTGTAGAAAGTCAAGAATTCTACCTATGACATATTTTCTGGGATGCCAACCCCTGGCTTCACACCAGGATACATAAGTCGTCCAAACTCTATGATAAATCACTCTGGAAGCTGGCTTCCTTGCATTGATTAAGGTAGAGATCACAGGACCTGAAAGCCCACGACTCTTTAGAACGTGGGTTTCAATAGCCAAACCGTCAAATTTAGCGTTTGTAAGGCAGGATGGAACACTGGACCTTGAGATAACAGGTCTGGACGTGACGGTAGGGTCCACGGGGAACCCACTGTCATTCTTACTATTTCTGCATACCAGACTCTTCTGGGCCACCAGAAGTACCGACTTCTTCTCCTGCCGGATCCTGCAAAGAAGCCGTGGTTGTAGCATAACAGGAGGAAACGCATAAATCAGTGAGAACTGATGCCATGGAATTACCAACGCATCCGTCCCGCATGCAAGAGGATCCTTTGTTCTTGCCACAAACTTGTTGACCTTTCTGTTGACCCTGGATGCAAAGAGATCTACATCTGGTACCCCCCATCTTGGGCATATGGCCCAAAAGACATCGGGGTGAAGAGACCACTCCGCCGGGACTAACCGCTGGCGACTAAAATAGTCCGCCTGCCAGTTCTCTATCCCTGGAATGAAAACTGCCGATATGCATGGCACAGGCTCTTCTGCCCAGACTAAAATCTGGTTCACTTCTTTCTGAGCTGCATGACTCCTGGTGCCTCCTTGATGATGGATATAAGCCACTGCTGTGGCATTGTCGGACTGGATCCTGACAGAGCAACCCTGCAGCCTGAGAGTCCAGGCCCTTAGGGCTAGATACGCCGCACGGATCTCCAGAATGTTGATGGGTAAGGCCTAGCACCATGAAATGGAAATCCAGCCAGAAGCTTCTTACACGGTGCTTCGGCTGACCAATTTTTTAACCATAAGATTCTGCGCATATGCACCAACCCAAGCGAAAGGCGAGAGGTTTGGATGATAGAATCTCTGATAGCGTCAACAGCAAAACATAAGGCCGCTGGAAGGTTGGCCAACCCCCAGGCCTGCTGTTCAGGTAGAACTTTGAGGACCTGTTTAACATGGTCTCTCAAGTATTGACAGACCCCGATCGCTGCTACTGCAGGTTGAGCTACTGAACCCGCTAAGGAAAAAATATTTTTTAACAGGGATTCCATCTTTTAATCAATTGGATCCATGAGCATCTGAGCATTGTCGACAGGACAAGTCAGACTTTTATTTACGGAGGAAATGGCGGCGTCAACTGCCGGTATACCCCACATCTTTCTAAACTTTTCTTCCATAGGATAAAGTGTTGAAAACTTTTTAGGCGGAAAAAAATGTTTATCTGGGTGATCCCACTCAGAATAAACTAGCTTTTCTAGTAAATTATGAACAGGAAAAGCATGTGTTGTTTGAGGAGGCTTCAGTGAACCCAAAGAAGAGGAGGGTTCTTTAACTGACTCAGATACGGGCAACTTAAATGTGGAATGGACCAACCCAGCAAGGATCTGTACTAACACCTTCTCATCCTGAGAAGCTGAAGAGGGTTCTTTCCACTCGATTCCTCAGAAGAGGAATCATCAGTCCCATCCCGATCCTCTGAAAGGGATTTTTTCCCCAGAGTTCCTCTGCTTGAGGGTCCTGGGTAACAGAGGGAGTCCTAATGCGTTTTCTTCCACCGAGTGAAGACGCAATTAAGGCCATTAGTCCATTAATGTTTGAGGAAAAAACCTCCTGCGTAATGTATACAGGGGCTGAAGTGCAGATGCAGCCCCTGACCGCGACGGCTCACCCTGTCCAGCCATCCCAGATCCTTCAGGGGGGAAGGTTCTGCCGAAGGGGGGTCCTCAGAGCCCGAGGGAGATCCCCTAGAGCCTCTGGTTTTTGGGGTATTCGTACCTCTTCTACCCATAGTGCAAAGCAACAAGGTGGAGGTATCATACAAATGAAACACTGACTGCTGAGCGATGTAGTACAGCAACTGCTACCAATGCCTGGTAAATGCTGCCTGGGAGAATGCCTGCATCCCACCTTACATGCGACCGTCAGCTCTGTGTCCCTCCATAGGCTGTGTGCACCTGAAAAACTGTGCTCTTTATAGCCTGTGCAGCCGGCGATGTGGGAGTCTAAGCACGCCAGACGTCACGCTAATGCTCCGCCCCCCTCCTCTGACCACCCCTCCCGCCCCCCCCCCCCCCCCCTCGTTTTTTCCAAAAACGTGCGCTTTCCCGCGCGAGCCGATCCTCCGGGACAAGCATGGAGGGGAGGCTGGGTTGGAGGAGGAAAGGAGAGGGGCCGGCAGATGAGGAACCTGCCAATAGTAGTGGCGGCGGCGGTAGCGCAATATACTACCTCTTTTCAGGCCACCCCAGCCCCCCCTAAACCTCGGGGGGAATATCCCTGAGGAAAGAGCCCCCCCATCCCATCCTACCTGGAGCTCGGCTGGAGGAGCTGTACAGCGTGGACACCGAGACAAACAGATCAAGCATGAGAAGGTATGTGCTCTTGGCAGCCCCCGGTGGCGACAAAAGGCATAGCATACATTTACTAAAAGGAGAAACCTACTAGAATTAAAAAATTCTGAGGAATCTCCCTTACCTTATCCAGCTGCAGGGTTCTGTTATACAGACCCAATCTTCACCTCTCACGGTGGGCTCCGTTTGGAAAACCTTCAGAGACAGGGGCCCCTAGAAAAGGAGGATCCGCAGTTCTGGGCCCGTAAAGCACCCCGCCAGGGATATGGCTAGAAAAACCAAATACTGGATCCCGGGGTCCAGCTCTCTAAAAAGAGAAACGTTACAGGTAAGACCTCGTTTCTTCGGACACGAGGCCCGGGTACCATCCAAATCGGCCTAGAAAGGAAACCTTGAAATGGATCCGGTACGCATGGCTTGCCCCAGTATAGGATATTCCCCCTTTGGAGCTCAGCACAGCACATCTTTACATGTGACCAACACCTAAGACACTGGCGAAAAAACTGATGTATCCCCAGTAAGGGGAGGGGTTATATAGGGGGTTAAACTTCCTGTCTAGGGTGTGGCCAGTGTCCAATCACCTTGGGATACCCATATAACCCATCAGTAATTACTGAGGCTCTGTGTCCCGTGAAGTACGAGAAAGAAAGATAGGTACGTGTAGGCACGCGTCCTTTATATTGATGGAAGCTAAAAAGTCTCCCCACTGGAGTAAGTTATTACTGAGCGTACAGACTCCATCCGAAAGGACTGTATCAAAAGATACTTGTTCAGGGATCTTAGGTTCAAAATGGGCCTTGTGTCCCCGTTTGGTTTCTGAACCATAGAAAGGTTTGAGTAAATCTCAAATCAGTTAGCCAGGCCAGAGACAGAGCATCGATACTGCAACCTCCTTCAACCCTTGGAGGGGGTTGCAGTATTGATGCTCTGTCTCTGGGCTGGCTAACTGATTTGTTACAAGCCCGGATTTTCAGTCTCCTTCTTCCCTCCCACATGACAAGCTGTAGGTCATACCTTCGAATCTTGTTCACAGGTCCGTAGACGTTTGGACCCCAGCCTGCACACAAACCCCACACTATGTATCTGGGTGCGGCGATTTTCAGCGTATTTTGGAATATTTTTCTTTTTTTTCCCCCGATATACCAATTATCTGCAATACTATTAAGGAGAGCTACCCATTAGGTAACCTTCAAGTGCATACAGCTTGGGAGACTCTTGTGAAGTTGATTTTATGCCATGGATACTTATGTAGCATTGGTACTTGGGAAATGCTAACTCTCACTCGGCGAACCCTGATGAAGGATTCTCTGAAACGCGTCGGTTCAGTGAGACTTACTAAACCTTGATATATGGTCCTTTTTCCATTATATTGCAATCTGTATCCACAATCACATGTACTTTGCTCTTAATGTATCTGTTTGTACATATTGTTTGTATTGATCTGTATATATTTTGTTATTATTGTTTATCATTGTTTTTCTCAGTTATGTAATAAAACTATATTTTTTTACCTATACCCTACTGATTTTTATGGTAGTGCCTTCAAAATCCCACCATAGGGGAATCTTTGGTCTCTTTTAGATTCATGGGATGTGGCACACCTTCTCAATCTACTTTGTCAGATTCTCTTTTTTCCACCTTGCAGACACTGTTAAGTACTTCCTGTATCGGAGGGGTTGTATAGGTGATCACTTCCTGTCTGAAGACCTTGGTCTACCAGTGTCTATTCACCTGATGAAGTATAACCCAGCAGGTAATGAATATTAGCCTGACTCTGTGTCCCATGATTTATGAAAAAGAAACAATGCTTGTCTGAGGAGTCTCAATTTCAGCTGCGACATTCAGATAGTACGGTCAGAATTTGGAGTAAACATGAATGCATGGATCTAGGGGTGCACCGAATGGGTTTTTTGGTGCCGAAACCGATACCGAAAATGAAAAATACACTAGGCCGAAAAATGAAACCGATACCGAAACTGGCCGATACCGAAAATGACTGTTTTTAAAAAATATTTTTATACAGGAGATGGTCAGAGACTGCAGACATAGTACAGATGATCAGAGACTGTAGACATAGTACAGGAGATGATCAGAGACTGCAGTTCCTATGGACGTTAGTAGATAATGGCCGATCGGCTCTCTCACCTGACTCAGCGATACCCCCCAGGACAAACCACCCCCCTCTATTAGTACAGACCCCCCAGGACAAACCACCCCCCCTCCATTAGTACAGACCCCCCAGAACAAACCCCCCCTCCATTAGTACAGACCCCCCAGGACAAACCCCCCCGGCCCCCTCCATTAGTACAGACCCCCCCCAGGACAAACCACCCCCCTACATTAGTACAGATCCCCCAGGACAAACCCCCGTCCATTAGTACAGACCCCCCAGGACAAACCCCCCCGGCCCCCTCCATTAGTACAGACCCCCCCAGGACAAACCCCCCCCCTCCATTAGTACAGACCCCCAGGACAAACCAATCCCCCTCCTCCATTACGGTACATAAAAACAGATGGGAGAACAGGCAGAGAACAGATCGCAGGAGGCAGGAGTTAAGACAGAGAGGAGGAGGAGGAGGAGAACACAAGTCACTGCAGGCATGGACCGCCCCCTCAGCGATGTCACTGAGCGGCTAGACTCTCTCCACACAGACAGCCGCTCTGATCTCCAGCTGCTTCGCTCTCCACCTCTGACAGGAGGAGGGAGGGGGGAAGGCTTGGGAAACACCGCGGCGGCGACACGGACAAGGAGAGGATGGAGGGGAGCACTCTGGTGCTTCAGCACCCCCCACCTCTGTGGCGCCTGGGTGAACTGTACCCGCCTAGGATCGGCCCTGATGACACCCCCGTAATGGGCAGCACCAGGGGCGGGGCCCCCGCCCCATTTTCTGCGCCATTTCTCTTTTTGCAAATTACCGAAAAGCCCATTTTCGGCCGATATGTTTTGGCGGCCGAAATTTCGGTGCATCCCTACATGGATCCATCCTGCCTTGTATCAACGGTTAAGGCTGGTGGTGGTGTAATGGTGTGCAATATTTTTTTGGCACATTTTGGGCCCCTTAGTACCAATTGAGCATCGTTTAAATGCCACGGCCTACCCGAGTATTGTTGCTGACCATGTCTATACCTTTATGACTACAGTGTACCAATCTTCTGACGGCTACTTCCAGCAGGATAATACACCACGTCACAGAGCTTAAATCATCTCAAACTGGTTTCTTGAACATGACAATTAGCTCACTGTACTCCAATGGCCTCCACAGTCACCAGATCTCAATCTAATAGAACACCTTTGGGGTGTGGTGGAACGGGAGATTCGCATTACGGATGTGCAGCCTTCAAACAAAATTGATGTCCTTTTTTTCCCACAAATAGAGCTTTCTTTTGGTGGTATTTGATTACCTCTGTGGTTTTTATTTTTTGCGCTTTAACCACTTGCAGACTAGCTCACGTCCTACACATACTGCGGCAAAATGGCAGCCCTGCGCAAATGAAGAGCGTTCTCTGCCTGTGAAATGTAAAAACAGGCAGAGGAAGTCATGTCACCTCCTCTCATGGAGCCCTTTTCAGTTCCAGTGAGAGGAGAGAGGACAACTGAGTTGCGCGAGTGATTACTGCACTGATACCTGCAAACGCTAACAGTTTTTTGGTAGCGATTGAAGCAGGCTCTGACAACCAGGTGCTCCTTTGCCTGTGATTAGCTGTACCTATAAATTTAGAGGCCAAAATGTCCAAACAGAGGTACACTAGTAAAGAGGCCTACACGTTGCTGAGCATGACAGATGAGAGCGCTGGGGAAGCTCCACTGTCAGATTTCACCTCAGTATACAAATCGGTAGAGCAGCGGCACCCTGAGAGATAGCTCTGACGACAGTAGTGGTCTCTGCTAAGGTCAGGCGTACCCGACCCCGTTCTTCTGTTGTTGAGGTGCAAGAACCCCAGGGCTCTCGTATGGAGCAGAGAGCCAGTACTAGTGCCGCTCAACCTTCTGGTGAACTGGCAAGCACCAGCGGCCTAGTACATCTTGGTCGTAGACAAACCAGTACTGCAGTAACACTTGGTGACATGGCGAGTCCCATAAGTGCAGTTCAAGCTGGTGCAGTGGCTTGCACAAGTAGTGTCCCGCAGCCACCAAGAAGACAAAGACAGGCCCGTAGAGCCCATAGCGCCCTTCCCGCTGCATATGCCAATCCTGATTGAAAGTCCACCACTTCTGCAGCGCCCGTACTTCCCCCATTTACTGGCAAAGCTGGAATTCAAGTGGAAACAGTTGATGTTACGTCACTTGATATTTATTCACCGTTTTTCACGGAAGATCTCTATAGATCTATTGTGGACCAAAGCAAAGCATGCTGGCCAACTCATCACCGCTAATCCCCATTTGACCCTTGCCAGAGAATGAAAACCTATAACGGTTTCCGAATTTAAGACCTTTCTGGGCCTATCCCTCCTCATGGGTATAACTAAAAAAAAGTGAGTTGTGGTCATATTGGTCCACTGACCCAATTCACCATATGCCCGTGTTCTCTACTTCCATGACCAGGATGCAATATGAGCAGATCTTGTGGTTCATGCATTTTAATGACGAACTCTGTTGTCCTCGGGGTGACCCTGGATTTGATCATCTCCATAAAGTTTGGCATCTCGTAAACCACTTGAACCAACAGTTTGCAGCTTTGTTTATTCCTGATAAACTTGTCTGCGTTGATGAGTCCCTGATTTTGTTTTCTGGCCGCTTGTCTTTCAAGCAGTTTCTCCCCAGCAAGCGTGCCAGAATTGGGGTCAAGCTGTATAAGCTCTGACAGGGCCACAGGCTATACATATAGTTTTATGGTTTACGAGGGAAAAGACAGTCACGTGAATCCCCCCCAACTGCCCAGACTACATAGGGAACACTGGCAAGATTGTTTGGGACTTGGTGTCACCCTTAGTCAGAAAGAGGTACCACTTGTATGTGGACATTACACAAGCATGCCACTTTTTAGTCACCTTTTAGATTGTGGAGTTGGTGCATGTGGCACTGTGCAATCTAATCGCCGGGGCTTTCCCCAACAGCTTGTAGAAACCCGACTTAGAGGGGGGGGGAGAGCCTGCTTGAGATGTAATAATTTGCTCGCAGTTAAGTGGAGGGATGCACTGAATGCTTTCGTTCTGTCCTCCATTCACGCAGATAAAACAGTCCACACTGCAACAGCGACTGGTGTTGAGAAGCCCCTCTGTGTCCACGATTACAACCTTAACATGGGAGGGGTGGACTTCAACGACCAGTTGATGGCACCATATTTAAATGCCTGTAGAGCCAGACGCTGGTATAAAAAAAGTGTCTGTATATCTATTTCAATTGGCTCTGCTGAACACTTATGTGCTATACAAAAAGAGTCAGGACGAACCGAATCCTTCCTTAAATTCCAGGAGGGGTGATCATCACTGCCCTTCTGTTTCTAGACGGTGCTGTGCCCCAACTTCCCATTGCAAATGCATTCAGCCAGCTGCATGAGAGGCATTTTTCAGATGTCCTCCCTGGTACCCCTACCAAACGGGCACCTTAAATAAGATGTAATTTCTGTAGGAAATGCGTATATAGGCAATACACCCACTATTATTGTCCATCCTGTCCTGACCAACCTGGTCTCTGCAACAGTGAATGTTTCCGTCACTACCACACACTAGTGGGTACAGCACTGCACAGTCCTAGGGCACACTAACACAGGGTCTCGAAAAATGCCATTGCATTTTGAGAGACCCGAACCTGGAACCTTTACAGTTACAAATAAAAGTGTAAAAAAAATTAAAGAAAAAAAAAAATTATATATATATATATATACATACACACATACATATACACACACACACACACACATATATATATATATATATATATACACACACACATTCACACACACAGTTGCGCTCATAAGTTTACATGGCAAAGTTTATGATTTCTTGGCCATTTTTCAGAGCATATGAATGATAACACAAACACTTTTCTTTCACTCATGGTTAGTGTTTGGCTGAAGCCATTTATCCATTTATTATCAATCAAATGTGTTTAATAATAACAGATACTACCCAAATGACCCTGATCAAAAGTTTATATACCCTGCTCTTAATACCGTGTATTACCCCTTTAACATCAATGACAGCTTGAAGTCTTTTTTTTCAATATGTTTATTGAAAAAAAATCAAAAAAAAGGGGGGGGGGAATCCACAACGCAGGTGGTGCATATTAAAGCAGTAAGAACAGGTATAAAAGGGGAATCCAATATTATGCCACCAGCTACTCCCAACCCAAGAGGACGCCAGGTAAAGTAGGAATTCAACATAAAGAAAGGGTCATACGGAGCAAACAGCCATCCCACTCGGAAAGCCTCACCCCAAGGAAAACATTAGAACCAGACTTTGCTATCACCTACCAGCACTCCGGAATGGGCCGTAGGTAAACATAATACGCAACCACAAATGATAGCAACTCAACTAGATAAAAGAGGAGATGCAGATCCAAGCAAAGGGGGAGAAGAAAAAAAAAAAGGAAGAAAGACAAAGAAAAGAATGAAGGGAAGGAAGAGAGGAGAAGGATGAGACACAGTAAAAGGAAAAGGACTGCTCGAGCGCCTGCCTCCACCTCTCAGTCAGCTGGAAGTTGGAGATTCTTAACCCAAGGATCCCAAACACGGTCAAACTTAGCAGTTTTATCCTGCAAAATACTGAACGGCTTTTCATTGAGCATGATCCTTGTCAGTTTATTTTTCATAACAGCTAAATCTACCAAAGGTTTCTTCCAAGCGGTCGCTATAGCAATTTCCGCAGTGAGAAACATAAAATAGCCTGAACGTGCTTGGAAATATGAACAACAGGTTCGCTAAGAAGAGCCACCTTTAGGATTTTTAACTATATTTACCATGGTCACAGAATAGATCAGGGAATTAACTCTAATACAAAACCAGCGAACCTTGGCACAGGTCCACCACACGTGAAACATCGTACCAGGTTAACCACATCCCCAAAAACACAGAGAGGAAGCTCCCTGGTACATTTTGGAGAGGCGGTCAGGCACCATCTAGAAAGCACCTTATATCCTCCCTCCACCAGGGCTGTGTTCATGATACCCTTATATGTATGAGGAGGCCACTTCCACCAATCACTTAAATCAATCTCCTCCCCAAGTCCTGCTCCCACGCCAACATATACGGCAATTTCGCAGATGGGTAAACAAACAATCTGTAGAACATTGACATGCCCCCCCTCCGAGCATCCCTATGGAAACATCTGGACTCAAAAGCAGAGCGTGTAGTAATATCAGATGTAGATCTCTGCAAAGAACGCAGAACGTGCAGGATCTGCTGGAGACCGAAATGCTCAGATGGAGGCACCTTCAACCGCTGCACAAAGTAGGAGACTGGACAAATTCCTTTATGGTCAAGAAAATCACCTTAATATACAGGCCCTTATCAATCCACCACTGGAATTCCTGTCGGCATAGACCAGGCAGAAATGCCGGGTTGTTGAACAGAGGGGCCACCGAGGTGTGTAGGGACCGAAGAGGCACAGCCCTACAGGACGAATCCGAGAGAGAGAGAGAGAGAGACAGAGAGAGAGAGAGAGAGAGAGAGAGAGAGAGAGAGAGAGAGAGAGAGAGAGAGACAGAATCGACGGACGCTGACAAAAAGGGATCCACAACAAAAGGTCAATGGGAACACTGCAAGCCTGCTCCTCCAGGGCCACCCCACTCCGGTCTGCATGGAGAATAATATATCTGAACCAACTGGGCCAACCTGTGCTACTCAGCTTGATGTATTTTGTAGTATTTGTAGATGAGGCTCTTTATCTTCTCAGATAGTAAAGCTGCCCATTCCTCTTGGCAAAAAGCCTCCAGTTCCTGTAAATTCTTGGGCTGTCTTGCGAACTGCACGTTTGAGATCTCCCCAGAGTGGCTCAATGATATTGAGGTCTGGAGACTGGGATGGCCACTCCAGAACCTTCACATTATTCTGCTGTAGCCAATGACAGGTCAACTTGACCTTGTGTTTTGGTTTATTGTCATGTTGGAATGTCCAACTAGGTCTCGTGCATAGCTTCCTGGCTGATGAATGCAAAATGTTCCACCAGTATTTTTTGATAACATACTGCATTCATCTTCTCTCACACATCCCCAAAACTATAGCGATCCTCCTCCGCATTTCACAGTAGGAAAGGCGAACTTTTCATCATAGGCCTTGTTGACTCCTCTCCAAATGTAGCATTTATGGTTGTGGCCAAAAAGCTCAATTTTGGTCTCATCACTCCAAATGACTTTGGGCCAGAAGGTTTGAGGCTTGTCTCTGTGCTGTTTGGTGTATTGTAAGCAGGATACTTTGTGGCATTTGTGTAGTAGTGGCTTTCTTCTGGTGACTTCATTCAGCCCATCTTTCTTCAAGTGTCTTATTGTGCATCTTGAAACAGCCACACCACATTTTCAGGGAGTCCTGTATTTCAGCTGAAGTCATTTGTGGGGGTTTTTTTGCATCCCGAACAATTTTGCTGGCAGTTGTGGCTGAAACTTTAGTTGGTCTACCTGACTGTGGTTTGGTTTCAACAGAACCCCTCATTTTCCACTTCTTGATTAAATTTTGAACACTGTTGATTGGCATTCTCAATTCCTTGGATATCTTTTTATATCCCTTTCCTTTTTTTATACAGTTCAACTACCTTTTCCCGCAGATCCTTTGACAATTCTTTTGCTTTCCCCATGACTCAGAATCCAGAAACGTCAGTGCAGCACTGGATGACAGATGCAAGGGTCTGTCAGAAGTCCAAAACACACTGACACACTGTAAAAAAGATCACAGGTGAAGATAGTTACCTTTAATAGCCATTTAAACCCCTTTGTGTCAACTTGTGTGCATGTTATCAGGCCAAAATCACCAGGGTTTGTAAACTTTTGATAAGGGTAATTTGGTTTAGTTTCTGTTGTTATTGCAATTTAAAAATAGTAAACAATTGATTGACAATGGCTTTAGCCAAACACCAACCATGAGTGAAAGAAATGGTTTTTGTGTTCTCTGAAAAATGGCCAAGAAATCATATCTTGACAACAACAGCGTTTGCTCTCACGATACGTAAATCAGCGGTTCCAGCACTGTAGGGGGCAATTTCACCACCACAGTTAAAAAGAGCATATATGCCAAAGCATGGGGGTGATTTGCCCCTAACATTAGGGGTGGATTGCCCCCATGCTTCGGCATATGTTTTTTACTCTTTTTTTGGCACAGAATGCAATTAAAAAAAAAAAAAAAAAATGGTGTTTTATTGAGTTAATGTTTTATTGTTACCATTGTTTGCTTTTCAGGTATGCCATTCAGTTGCAGCAAGGATTTATTTTGACAGCAACAGGGTTTGCTCTCACGATACATAAATCAGCGGCTCCAGCGATGTAGGTGGTGATTTCACCACCACAGTTAAAAAAACAAAACAAAAAAAAATATCTAGAAAACCCGCAAGCAAAGGCCAGTGGGTGAGGGAGGAGGAGGTGGGACTTTATATGAAGCCAATGGTTGGCACTAGTCCCGGATGGTTGCCGTACCTGGCCATTCACCATTTACCCACAATTTCCGTGAGTACTATTCAATTTTTGGGGGATTTTTTAGCCCTCTGTACCCATTGTTACCTTGGCCCTTGATATTATTATCATTTTTTTCCAGAAACATGACATGTCTGCTCCTGATGAGTGGTCTTGAACCACGAAACGCGTCGAGCTACCGGTTGTCACTTACTGTCCCAACCCATGCTATACTGAGTTTTACCTCCTAACAGGAATTTGAGGCCAGCTATCAGGCAGGCATTACCTTGTTTTAACTATTTACGCATTCTGACACCTGGTGATCCCTGGTCTATCTTCAATAATATTGCTTATACCCATGTTATTACCCATGTTATCTGTATACCCTTTATATCCTTGATAACTATACTAATGGTCCGTATGTTGATCTCTGGTTATCATTTCTAACATTTTACCAAGTGTTATATTGATATTGTCTGATACCATTGTTTGTATGAACATGCAAATAAAGAATTTTATTGACCCACCGTTTGTGTCGGCTTGCAAACCATTGGCTTCATATAAAGTCCCACCTCCTCCTCCCTCACCCACTGGCCTTTGCTTGCGGGTTTTCTAGATATTGTGTGATAGGGATGGAAACGTGCGACCTCTACCCGGCGCAGTTTCATACAAAGTCCCACTTCCCCTCCCCCTTGCTGTTGTTTAAAACAAAAAAAAAAAAAAAACACAACGGTGCATGTATGCCCATCATTAGAAGTGGGTGGATGCAGGGTGGTATTCTAATGGTGGGCATACCACGATCAATTTCTTTTTTTCATGCAGCCCAAAGGCTGCATGAAAAAAAACAACATTACAATATATGCCCAACAAGGACCAGCGACATACTGGTATGTTGCTGGACTTTGAGTGGTTATACCAGAATGATGCCTGCAGGTTTAGGTATCATCTTGGTATCATTCTTTTCAGCCGGCTTTCATGTAAAAACAATCCTAGCGACTAATTAGCCGCTAGACTGCTTTTACAAGCAGTGGGAGGGAACCTCCCCCCGGCCGTCTTCTATGGTTTTCTCGGGCTCTCCTGTCCACCGGGGAACCTGAGAATGCAGCCAGTGGTTCCACCAGCTGACTATAGAGCTGATCAGAGAGCAGAATGGCTCCAATCATCTCTATGGCCTAAGAAACTGGAAGCTACGAGCATTTTTTTACTTCGATTTTGCCGGATATAAACAGCACCACTGGGAAATTTGGAAAGCATCTTATCACACCGATTTTGGTGTGGTCAGATGCTTTGAGGACAGAGGAGAGATCTACAGTCTAATAGACCCCAATTTTTTCAAAATCATTGGGAATATTTACATTCCCTGTGATAACAATAAAAATGATTAAAAAAAAAATTAAAAAAGATTGAAAGGAACAGTGTAAAAAATAAAATAAAGCAAAATAAATAATAAAAAAAAATAAAGCACCCTGTCCCCCTGTGCTCACACGCAAAGCCGAACGCAAGCGTCGGTCTCACGTCGTATGTAAACAGCAATTGCACCATGCATGTGAGGTATCACCGCAAATGTCAGATCAAGGGCAGAAATTCTAGCAGTAGACTTCCTCTGTAAATCTAAAGTGGTAACCTGTAAAGGCTTTTAAAAATGTATGTAGTTTGTCACCACTGCACGGTTGTGCGCAATTTTAAAGCATGTCGTGTTTGGTATCTATGTACTCAGCAGAAGATCATCTTTTACCAAACATTTGGACAATATAGTGTGTTTTAGTGCTTTAAATTAAAAAAAATGTTTTTTTTCCCCCCCAAAAAATTGCTTTTGAAAAAAATCACTGCAAAATACTGTGTGAAAAAAAAATTGCAACACCCACCATTTTAATATGTAGAACCTTCGCTTTAAAAAATATGTAGATAATATCTGGGGGTTCAAAGTAATTTTCTAGAAAAAAAAAAAAAAAATGTTCTGTTCATTTAAACAAAAAGTGTCAGAAAGGGCTTTGTCTTCAAGTGGCTGGAAGAGTGGGTGATGTGTGGCATAAGCTTCTAATGTTGTGCATAAAATACCAGGACAGTTCAAAACCCCCCCAAATGACCCCATTTTTGGAAAGTAGACACCCCAAGCCATTTGCTGATAAGCCTGTTGAGTCCATAGAATATTTTATATTTTGCCACAAGTTTCGGAAAAATTACCCTTTTTTTTATACAAAGGTGTCACTAAATGATATATTGCTCACACATGGCATGGGCATATGTGAAATTACACCCCAAAATACATTCTGCTGCTTCTCCTGAGTACAGAGATACCACGTGTAAGACTTTTTGGAAGATTGCCGCGTACAGGACCCCGAATACCAATTACCGCCATCAGGATTTCTAAGGGTGTACATTTTTGATTTCACTCTTCACTATCACAGTTTCAGGGGGCCATGAAATACCAAGATAGCACAACCCCCCCCCCCCCCCCCCCCCCCCAAATGACCCCATTTTGGGAAATGAAGAAAGAAAAAAAAAAAGTATTATTTTCTCTTTTTTTCAAAACTTTGTGACAAAAAGCGAGATCTAGAAAATACTCAACATGCCTCTCAGCAAATAGCTTGGGGTGTCTACTTTCCAAAATGGGGTCATTTGGGGGGGGGGGGGGTTGTGCTATCTGGGCATATCACTTCAAAAAGTCCCACACATGTGGTATCCCATACTCAGGAAAAGCAGCAGAATGTATTTTGGGGTGCCATTTCCCATGGCATGTTTGAGCAATATATCATTTCAGTGACAACTTTGTGTAAATTATTTATTTTTAGTTTAGGACAAAAAAATTAAATATTCAATGTGCTCAAAAAGCCTCTCAGCAAAATCCTCGGGGTGTCTACTTTCGAAAATGGGGTCATTTGGGTGGGTTTGTACTGCCCTGTTTTAGCACCTCAAGAAATGAAATGGGCAGTCAAACTAAAAGCTGCGTAAATTCCAGAAAATATACCCTAGTTTGTAGACGCTATAACTTTTGCGCAAACCAAAAATATGCGCTTATTGAATTTTTTTTTACCCGAGACACGTGGCTGGATGCTTTTTGGCCTAAATGTATGACTAAAATTGAGTTTATTGTATTGTTTTTTAAAATGTAAAGTAGAATTTTTTTTTTTTTCCGTTTATATTGCAAAAAATAAAAACCACAGAGGTGATCAAATACCACCAAAAGAAAGCTCTATTTGTGGGGAAAAAAAGGACGCGTATTTTGTTTGGGTACAGCATTGCATGACTGCGCAATTACCAATTAAAGTAGTGCAGTGCCAAATTGTAAAAAGTGCTCTGGTCAGGAGGGGGGTTAAAACCTTCCGGGGCTGAAGTGGTTAAGAAACTGGGCTATTTTATTGCACTTTATCACAAGACAAGTTTACATGACAAACCAACGTAGTAAATGCAGTACATAGAAAACGTAAACTAGCAATACAAATGATTTACAAAGTCAAGGATAGGTATTCCTAATATATGGCTACTACAGCTGGGAAAAAAATTATAAGCAAGCTAAAGAAGCATCTGTTGTGACAACATGGAAGAAGTCCCACGAAAAAAAAAAAAAAAAAAAAAAAAAAAAATTATATATATATATATATATATATATATATATATATATATATATATATATATATATATATATATATATATATATATATATATATATATATATATATATATTTATTAATATAATATATATATGTATATATATATATATATATATATATATATATATATTTACACACTATCAATAAACTCTGCAATGTGTGTGAGAAAATATAGTGCAAAAAAGCGTGTTTAAAGAATAAAAAAACAAAATGCTACCAAACAGAGAAAACATTTTTAATAAACCTGCTTTTAAGCAGGAAGTATGAAACAAGAAGAAATTGGAATAAATTCATTACCTTCCAGTGCACTGGTGAGGATGTGTACAGCTGAAAGCAAGTCTTTCTTATATGGCTGAATCAGCTTCTGGTTTGGCATATCATACCCAATGAGGTAGAGGATCTTCTGGACCCACTCTCTCTCAGGTGACTTTAACTCAGCCAGGAACGTCAGGCTAGGCCTTTTTTCTAAACAAATCTCTTCTACCTAAAGGAGAAATATAAGCATGTTATCAAACAGAACAAAATGCTCAATCTAAGCTAATGTATATCTTATTATCTAAACTATAAGCTTTAGAGAAAATAAATTGAGAGAGAGAGAGAGACAGAGACAGAGAGAGACGAATATATATATACACACATCCATAAATATTGGGGCATCGACAATTCTAATCTTTTTGGCTCTATACACCACCACAATGGATTTGAAACTAACAAGATGTGCTTTAACTGCAGACTTTCAGCTTTAATTTGAGGGTATTTACATCCAAATCAGGTAAACGGTGTAGGAATTACAACAGTTTACATATGTGCCTCCCACTTTTTAAGGGACCAAAAGTAATGGTACAATTGGCTACTCAGCTGTTCCATGGCCAGGTGTGTGTTATTCCCTCATTATCCCATTTACAAGGAGTAGATAAAAGGTCCAGAGTTCATTTCAAGTGTGCTATTTGCATTTGGAATCTGTTGCTGTCAACTCTCAATATGAGATCAAAAGAGCTGTCATTATCAGTGAAGCAAGCCATCATTAGGCTGAAACAACAAAACAAACCCATCAGAGAGATAGCAAAAAAATTAGGTGTGGCCAAATCAACTGTTTGGAACATCCTTAACCACTTGCCGACCGCCGCATGACGATGTACGTCCAAACTTTGAAGGTGTATATCGTTGTTATGGCAGCAGCAAGCTGCCATAACCCCGGTATCCCTGTTTTCGTGCGGCGGACGGCTTTCAGATAAAAGTGGTCCCTGCGGCGGATTCGCCGCAAGATCACTTTTATCGGTGGCGGGAAAGGGCCCCCCCTCCCACCGCGATCCGGTGCCCTCCGCCGCTTACCGGAGCCGTCGGTAGCGGCGGAGGCGATCGCATCCTTCTCCGTGCTATGCCTGGAGACGAGCGAGCCTAAGATGGAGCCCACTCGTCTCCATGACACTGCTGGGCGGAAGCGACGTCAAAACGTCACTTCCGTCCACACCTCTTAAAGGCACATTTTTTCAAATGTCATTTTATTAAAGGACTTTTTTTTTTTTTTTAATTGCATTTTAATGTAAATATGAGATCTGAGGTCTTTTTGACCCCAGATCTCATATTTAAGAGGCCCTGTCACGCTTTTTTCTATTACAATGGATGTTTACATTCCTTGTAATAGGAATAAAAGTGAAATTTTTTTTTTTTAAAAAAACAGTGTAAAAATAAATTAAATAATGTAAAATAAATAATTTTTTTTTTTTTAAAAACCCCCCCGCCCCGACGAGCTCGCGCGCAGAAGCGAACACATATGTGAGTAGCGCCCACATATGAAAAACGGTGGTCAAACCACACGTGAGGTATCGCTGCAACCGGTAGAGCGAAAGCAATAATTCTAGCCCTAGACCTCCTCTGTACCGCAAAATATGCAACCTTTAGAATTTTTTAAACGTCGCCTATGGAGATTTTTGAGGGTAAAAGTTTGACGCCATTCTACGAGCGGGCACAATTTTGAAGTGTGACATGTTGGGTATCAATTTACTTGGCATAACATTATATTTCACAATATAAAAAAAAATGGGCTAACTTTACTGTTGTCTTATTTTTTTATTCAAAAAAGTGCGCTTTTAAGACCGCTGCGCAAATACGGTGCAAAAAAAAAATATTTTTCCAAAACGAGGCTAGTCCTTAAGTGGTTAAAAAGAAAGAACGCACGGGTGAGCTCAGCAACACCAAAAGACCCGGAAGACCACGGAAAACAACTGTGGTGGATGACCGAATAATTATTTCCCTGGTGAAGAAAACACCCTTCACAACAGTTGGCCAGATCAAGAACACTCTCCAGGAGGTAGGTGTATGTGGCCAGATTAGAGTTTGCCAAATACCATCTAAAAAAGCCTTCACAGTTCTGGAACAACATCTTCTGAACAGATGAGACCAAGATCAACTTGTACCAGAGTGATGGGAAGAGAAGAGTATGGAGAAGGAAAGGAACTGCTCATGATCCAAAGCATATCACCTCATCAGTGAAGCGTGGTGGTAGTGTCATGGCGTGGGCATGTATGGCTGCCAATGGAACTGGTTCTCTTGTATTTATTGATGATGCGACCGCTGACAAAAGCAGCAGGATGAATTCTGAAGTGTTTTGGGCCATATCTGCTCATATTCAGCAAAATGCTTCATAACTCATTGGACGGCGCTTCACAGTGCAGATGGAAAATGACCCGAAGCATACTGCGAAAGCAACCAAAGAGTTTAAGGGAAAGAAGTGGAATGTTATGCAATGGCCAAGTCAATCACCTGACCTGAATCCGATTGAGCATGCATTTCACTTGCTGAAGACAAAACTGAAGGGAAAGTGCCCCAAGAACAAGCAAGAACTGAAGACAGTTGCAGTAGAGGCCTGGCAGAGCATCACCAGGGATGAAACCCAGCGTTTGGTGATGTCTATGTGTTCCAGACTTCAGGCTGTAATTGACGGCAAAGGATTTGCAACAAAGTATTAAAAAGTGAAAGTTTGATGGATGATTGTTAATCTGTCCTATTACTTTTGGTCCCTTAAAAAGTGGGAGGCACATATACAAACCGTTGTAATTCCTACACCGTTCACCTGATTTGGATGTAAATACCCTCAAATTAAAGCTGAAAGTCTGCAGTTAAAGTGCATCTTGTATGTTTCATTTCAAATCCATTGTGGTGGTGTATAGAGCCAACAAGATTAGAATTGTGTCGATGTCCCAATATTTATGGATGTGTGTGTGTGTGTGTGTGCGTGTGTGTATATATATATATATATATATACACACACACACACACACACACACACACACACATAGTAACTCACAAAAGTGAGTACACCCCTCACATTTTTGTAAATATTTTATTATATCTTTTCATGCAACCATACTGAAAAAATGACCCTTTGCTACAATGTAAAGTAGTGAGTGTACAGCTTGTATAACAGTGCAAATTTGCTGTCCCCTAAAAATAACTCAACACACAGCCATTATGTCATGTCTAAACCACTGGCAGGAAAAGGTGAGTACACCCTTAAGTGAAAATGTCCAAATTGGGCCCAAAGTGTCAATATTTTGTGTGGCCACCATTATTTTCCAGCACTGCCCTAACCCTCTTGGGAGTTCACCAGTGCTTCACAGGTTGCCACTGGAGTCCTCTTCCACTCCTCCATGACAACATCACAGAGCTGGTGGATGTTAGAGACCTTGTGCTAATCCACTTTCCGTTTGAGGATGCCCCACAGTTGCTCAATAGGGTTTAGGTCTGGAGACATGCTTGGCCAATGCATCACCTTTACCCTCACAGATTCTTTAGCAATGCAGTGGTTGTCTTGGAGGTGTGTTTGGGCTCGTTATGTTGAAATACTGCCCTGCGACCCAGTCTCCGAAGGGAGGGGATCATGCTCCGCTTCAGTATGTCACAGTACATGTTGGCATTCATGGATCCCTTAATGAACTGTAGCTCACCAGTGCCGGCAGCACTCATGCAGCCCCAGACCATGACACTCCCGCCACCATGCTTGACTGTAGGCAAGACACATTTGTCTTTGTACTCCTCACCTGGTTGCCGCCACACACGCTTGACACCATCTGAACCAAATAAGTTTATTTTGGTCTCATCAGACCAGAGGACATGGTTCCAGTAATCCATGTCCTTAGTCTGCTTTTCTTCAGTAAACTGTTTGCAGGCTTTCTTATGCATCATCTTTAGAAGAGGCTTCATTCTGGGACGCCATGCAGTCCAATTTGATGCAGTGTGCAGCGTATGATCTGAGCACTGACAGGCTTATCCCCCCCACCCCTTCAAACTCTGCAATGCTGGCAGCACTCATATGTCTATTTCTCAAAGACAACCTCTGGATATGACGCTGAGCACGTACACTTCTTTGGCCGACCATGGCAAGGCCTGTTCTGAGTGGAACCTGTCCTGTTAAAGGTCTTGACAATCTTCTTATAACCTAGGCCATCCTTATGTAGACCAACAATTCTTTTTTTCAGATCCACAGAGTTCTTTGCCATAAGGTGCCATGTTGAACTTCCAGTGACCAGTATGAGAGTGAGAGTGACGACACCACATTTAACACACCTGCTCTCCATTCACACCTGAGACCTTGTAAGACTAACGAGTCACATGACACCGGGGAGGGAAAATGGCTAATTGGGCCCAATTTGGACATTTTCACTTAAGGGTGTACTCACCTTTTGTTGCCAGCGGTTTAGACATTAATATCTGTGTGCCGAGTTATTTTGAGGGAACAGCAAATTTACACTGTTATACAAGCTGTACATTCACTACTTTACATAGTAGCAAAGTGTCATTTCTTCAGTGTTGTCACATGAAAAGATATGATAAAATATTTACAAAAATGTGAGAGGTGTACTCACTTTTGTGAGATACTGTATATACATACACACAAACACACACTTGAAAAGCGCCAATTGCCGACTGGGCCACAGTACATATACTGTGGCAGGTCGGCTCTATTGCGCAAAACGATGTACCTGTACGTCATTTTGTGCAATAGTCATCGGGGGCACGTGCGCGGATTGGTTAGAGGGGGAGCCAATTAGCAAGTCCGGTAGACGCGATGTCGGCCGGCCACGCGCGATTGCTCCCCAGAGGGATAGAATGGCAGTCTGCTGATGTAAACAAGGCAGACCGCTGTTCTGATGGGACTGAACAGTGAGCTTGTGTTCCTGCTAATCAAGAATACAGATCTCTGTGTTCATCCAGTGAGTCCATCCCCCACACAGTTAGTACGCACACCCCCTAGGGACACACTTAACCCTTTGATCGCCCCCTGGTGTTGACCCCTTCCCTGCCAGTGTCATTAGTACAGTAAGAGTGCATATTTTTAGCACTGATTACTGTAGTAATGTCACTGGTTCTCAAAAAAGTGTCAGTTAGGTGTCCGATCTATCAGCTGCAATGTCGCAGTTTTGCTAAAATTCGCTGATCACTGCCATTACCAGTAAAAAAAAAAAAAAAGCCACAAATCTACCACCTAGTTTGTAGACTCTATAAAACTTTTGCGCAAACCAATCAATATACGCTTTATTGGGATTTTTTTTACCAAAAATATGTAGCAGAATACATTTTGGCCTAAATTGACAAAGACATTAGATTTTTTACTGGATGTGTTTTATAGCAAAAAGTTAAAAATTGTTTTTTTGAGTTTCTTTTAATGGCTGACTTTTTTTGTTTAACGCAAAAAAGAAAAACCACAGAGGTGATCAAATATCATCAAAAGAAAGCTCTATTTGTGGGTAAAAAGAGGACATTAATTTTATTTGGGTACATCATCGAGCGGCTGCGCAATTGTCAGTTAAATTAACGCAGTGCCGCATCAAAAAAAATGGCCGGGGGTATAACCTATCGGGGCTGAAGTGGTTAAAAACATTTACTTCCATTTATAATGCAATGATTTAAAAAAAAAAAAAAAAAAAATTTTGATAACTCGTTTTAAAGTTAACAGGGGCATCTGATGTCTATGTATGTACTGATAGCTGTCTGCTTGACAGAGCGGAATGGAGCAAAATCCACTAGAATTAAGTAGCACAAGAAGCTGCAATATAGATGGGGAAAAAAAACAAAACATTAATTATGCTTTTCAGCTTTCTCCTCTGACCCCGCTGAAGGGCGATTCTTAAACACTAATACTTGAAAAGATTAGTTACTTTTGTTCTGTTCTAAACAGCAATGATATGTTTAAATATGCAGCATGTAGTCTGCCATATGCATTTAGGAATGTAAATATCTAAGAAAAATTAAAAGTAAATGAGAACGTTTAACTTTATGGCAGATTTGACATTTTATGGTTAGAGTACATAACCATCATCTTTTAAGGTAGTTTTATTTCCTATCTTGCAATATGTTCACACAGGCTCTGAAAAGTTCATTTTGAACAGGATGGTGGCCTTACAGCATAATTGTCCTTCAGTTCCAGAATCCTGAAATGAAATCCATCAGGCACAGTATCTACATACACATGTAAGTTCTTCTTGTCACTGTGCAAGTTTGTTTCCTCAAATAAAGAGTCTGTATGATTTCCATTCAAAATGATTTTATAGTGTGTGCCTGTGTAAATTTATTAGGGACATTACATTGCAAGCATTTTGGGGTTAAAGCACTGCTGAAAATATTGACAATATACAAATAATTTGTAGTAATAATAATAATATTAATAAATACACATTGCTTATGTCCATTATCTGAACAGCGGGAGATATGGAATGATAGATCATATGAATGGTTCTGTCCCTGCTCTGTAAAACAGGGTCAGCAACCTTTTTTCACTTAAGGGCCAAGTTCAATGTATGTGAATGCACGAAGGGCTGCATTCACCTGCTAATAAATGAAGATAATAATAATCTGGACCTCTTTAAAAATTACACAGCCCCGCACCTCTGGACTCCTTTACATTACACAGCCCCACACCTCTGGACCCCTTTACATTACACAGCCCTACACCTCTGGACCCCTTTACATTACACAGTCCAGCACCTCTGGACCCCTTTACATTACACAGCGCAGCACCTCTGGACCCCTTTACATTACACAGCGCAGCACCTCTGGACCCCTTTACAATACACAGCCCCCCTGTATATCATACAGCCCCCCTGCACATCACACAGCCCCCCTCATAATACACAGCCACCCCCCATGTCATGCTTTAAAATTGCGCATTCGTGAAATGGTGACAAACTACGGCACTTAAAAATCTCTATAGGCAAAGTTTAATTTTTTTTTACATGTTTTGAGATTTTGAGAGGAGGTCTTGTGCTAGAATTATTGCTCTCGCTCTAAGGATCGTGGCGATACTTCACATGTGTGGTTTGAACACTGTTCACAGGTCGCAACTTACGTATGCGTTCGCTTCTGAACAATTTTGCGTTTGCTTAAGAATAATTTCCTATTTTATTTAATTTTTACACTGTCCCTTTAAAAAAAAATTCTGATCACTTTTATTACTGTCAGAAGCAATGTAAACATCCCTTCTGACAGTAATGGGCAGTGACAGGTACTCTTTATGGAGAGATCTGGGGTCTATAAGACCCCAAATCCCTCCTTTGCACTTAAAAGCATTCAAAACGCCAAGTTTGGCTGTTTTGAATACTGACTTTTTTTTTAAATTTGGCGCCTTTAGGTGTTCTGTAAACCAGAAGTGATGTCATGACATCGCTTCCGGGTTACTAGATCCGAGATCTGATCGAAGCCGATTCTGGCTTTGTTCAGGTCACCGGCCAGTCGGCGCATGTGCCGGCTGGTCACTCAGGCGAGCAGCGGAAAGTCCCCTCCCGCTGCTTGGGATTACAGCTGAGCGGCTTCTTAGCCGCATCGGTTGTTATTCCAAGAAAGTCGACCGCCGGAAGGGGTTAAAATGTCCATGGGCCGGGTGCATGTGAATTAAATTCTGACGGGCTGGACATTTAGGTGCGGCCCTCGGGCCGTAGGTTGCCGACCCCTGCTGTAAAACATACATGGAACATATTGACACAATAGCATTAAATTAAAAAACAAAGAATCCCCCTAATGGGGCTTTATTGGGGTGTGCAGCCTCCCTGTCTGTACTCTCAAGAGTGTCCCTTTGTCTTGCATTAAATTAAAATGAATAAATTATGCTTATTGTCATGGGAAGCAAATAAAAGTGGAAATTGCACAAGCCTGTGCACAAATTAAAAATGAGCAGCAAACAAAAGATATCCTATTAGCTTCCAATAAAATAATATGTGGTGCTCTGTAATAAACTCACATGGGGTAAACAAAATAATTAACAGAAAACAGCGTGCAAAAAATTTCAACAAAAAGGGTATGGGTCCCCTTTAACCGTCTTCTGCCCACCGTATAGACAAATGACGGCGGGGCAGCTCTTGTTCTGGGACGAAGTCCTATGACACCCAGTTTAGCCGCGATTGCGCGCCCATGGCTCTTTACCCATGTGATCGGCTGTGTCTAATCACAGCCGATCATATGTAAACAAGGAGATGCCATTTATTGGCTCTCTTCGCCTCACACTGACAGAGTGTGAGGTGAGGAAAGCCGATCAGTGGCATCTCCTCACAGGGGAGATGTGTAAAGGTAATCAGGGCACTGAACATCAGTGCCCTGATTACAATACAGCCCCAACAGTGCCCATCGGTGACGCCAGTCTGTGCCACCTATCATTGCCCATAAGTGCCACCCATCAGTGCTGCATAATCGTGCCTCCTCATCAGTGCCGCATCATCAGCAAAGGAGAAAAATTACTTATTTACATTTTCTTGAATAAACAAAGAAATTTTTTTTTTTTTTTTTTTTTTTTTAATTTTTGGTCTTTTTTCGTTTTTTTAGCAAAAAATTAAAAATCCAGCGGTGATTAAATGCCACCAAAAGAAAGCTCTATTTGTGTGAAGAAAACTAAATTCATTTGGGTACAGTTATGCATGACTGCATAATTGGTCAAAAGTGCAACAGCGCTTAAAAGAGAAAATTGGCCCGGGCAGGAAGGGGGTGAAAGTGGCCGGTATTGAGGTGGTTAAAAACAAAAAATGTGAAAAAAAAATTATTTTTCCAAAGTGAATATACAAAAAATCCACAGTGAGTGAAAGGTAAACTCCGTTAGGGAGACACAGGTACAATAAAGTAAAGAACTAACTATAAGTCCACAGTGAATAAATTGTTGAATCACTGCAACGTAAAAGGAAGATAAAAAGGATACTTCACAACCTAAATCTTCCACCGCCAACACCAGTGTTCCCATAACAACTATAGAGATACAGGCTTACCAGATACAAAGACCCCCTTATTCAGAGTGGTCTAAAGCACTTGGCATGCTCAACCCCAGTGGCAGCTCTCCACGCTAATCACAATCCTATTCGCCAGCATCGCTTTCCAGGTGTTTGATGAGCTCACCACAGATAAGTGTATTCATGCAAAGTAAACAGATAAAAACTTCTAGTAGTGCAAACCGCATAAAAACACCTTTTATTGAATATAAAACCACACTTACAAAGATAAATAGGTATGCGCATTTAAGTGTAACCAAACCATCAAGCTCCAGTTCACTTCCTGTATGCGATTTCGTTGTAAAAAGAAGTCTTCCAGGGGGACCCATACCCCTTTGTTATTGTGAAATTTTTGCACACGGTTTTCTTATAATCATTTTGTTTACCCTATGTGAGTTTATTACAATACAACAGATATTATATGGTCATGGGAACCCTTTAGACAAAACTCTGTTCTTTCATTTAGTAAAGTCAACTCTGCAACATTTCTTCACTTACAATCAACAAGTCAAATTTCTAAGTTTCTCAGAGAACATTAGACTTGGGAGACCTAAAAGCAACCAGTCAGGACAAAAATATGGGAGCCACTGAGACATTTTTGTAGGTGCAGGCTTTAAAGACTGTTCCCATCATCTTAAAGCGGAGTTCCGCCTAAATTAAAAAAAATGTAAAGTCAGCAGCTACAAATACTGCAGCTGCTGATTTTTAGCATAAGGACCACTTACCTGTCCAGGGCGCCCGTGATGGCCTCACCCGACCCGTCCCCTCGGCTCCAGGTGGAGGTGTCGGCAATGCTAGTAAGGGACTCAGGAAGTGAAGCCTCGTGGCTTCAAGGCCTGGTTCCCTACTACGCATGCACGAGTCGCGCTGTGCGTTCTGAGTGGTCACTGCTGTCTATTGGGACCCGTGTGTCTCCCAGAAGACAGCGGACGGCGGAGGGGCTGAACATGGCGTAGATCGCCGCGGATACTGCGGGGACCATGTGCCGGAAGTGGGAGCAAATACCTGTATTAGACAGGTATCCATTCCCCTTCCCCCTGAAAGGTGCCAAATGTGACACCGGAGGGGGGGGGCAGAGGAATCTAGACACCGGAAGTTCCATTTTTGGGTGGAACTCCGCTTCAATCTTTTCTCCATGTAAGTCACTGAGTGGGAACAAGCAGATTCATAGCGCTGCCATGACAACAGATATGCATGAACTTGTTTTGGGTTATAGACTCACTAAATACGAAACAAGGATAAGGATGACAGCCTCATAGCTTCCACCTTCAAACAATTCAGCAACAGCCACTCAAATTTCCGTTCTTTCAACAACTGGGTGTTGACCTGCTCCTAAAATCACAGAAGAAAATTTGGTGCACAAAACAAGTAGGTGCTGACCTGTATTTTTAGTGCTGTATAGTTTGTACAAGAACACTGCACACTTTAACTACAGCAAGTAAATCCTGGCTTGATAAGGCTCAGAAGATATATGTATTATTTAGCTGGAATAAAGAGTAGCCAATCTTACCACAGCCTGTAGCTGAGTGACTGTTTGCCCATCGTGTAATATTTCAAAAAGTCCATTATAAAGCTCTCCACGAAGGGGTTCAGGAAGGTCTTGCAGTACAGAAAAAAGCTTTGTTATTTCCAGTATGTCTAAGTGAGGAAAAAAAAAAAAGAATCAAAGGGACTTTATGTTGTAATGATACAACAGCATATGACATAAGCATAGCATTAATATCTTGCATTATGGAACAGACTGTAAGAAGATGAAAACCATTTAATGGATTTGTTCCTGCAGTATGGTTCAGGGAGTTTCGTGTTAGTTAAACAATCTGCTTGTGTCGTTTGCCTCCTGCTGAGTCTCGTGCTTTGAAAGGTTGTGTGCATTAAGGTAGCAAACATTAGAACAGTAGCAATGGAACACAGCTATGTGACTCATTGCCATTTCCTGCCAGTGCCTTATATAATAATTAGAACAAATTTCAACACTTACAAGTCAGCAATGTTTGTAGTGGGAACATGTTACAGAACTAAAAACCTAAATAAAAAGTTAATACTGGGACCTTCTGTAGTCACTAAAAAGCCACAAATTATTGCATCTCTGAATTCACAAAAAAAAAAAAAAAAACTTAACTTGACCTGTAAAGCAGATTTTGTGGTAACAAGAAACTTGCTTAGAGATCAGAGAGCTGAGTTTATCAGTCTGCTGCTTCTCTTTTCATTGTCAAGTCACAGGAGGAGGGGCAAACCTGTAAATGTTACTATGTATTGAAAGAAAGCAGGAAAGAGAAAACTACTGTGACACCTATTTAACAAACCTCTTCATCAACTATACCTTCATCACTAGCCTGATAAAAAGAATGGAAAGTTGGAAATAAAATATAAAAGTGTTGGCCAATAAACAGTAGCAAACATTTCAGAAGCATACATAATGAGATTGTTTTAAGTTTTTATATTAAATACATTTAGTGCTTAGCAGAATTCTTGTTTAAGATCGCATGTATTTTTGTAAAGCACAACTCTCCCTATATAGCCAATACAGTATAGTATACCCTTTTAAAACAAAAGGGAAAATGTCTGCTTCCTATAAGGTGTATCCAACATTCAGAAGAATTTGTTATCACTCCCAAGGGAAGGACCAACTCTAACTAGTGTTTGCAACTGTAGTCAGAACTAGGAAATGTATTGTTCCAGTAAGAATTAGGTTTACTAACCCTTTATGTAGGGAGTATGGTCTGATTAGAGAATGCAATTGATATAAATTGATTGGGCCACTATTGCACGCACAGATCATCTGCCCTGTACACAGATAGACAGCAGCGGCTCCCATTATCCCGTCATTGCTTTGTACAGGCTTCCCAGCCATAGCTGTTTGCATACACCTGTGATAACAGCTGTCAAACTGCAGATTCCTGCTGCAAGAATTCACCGTGTGGCCCAAACACCACATATGAGTAGCTATTAGTAGCTTTTCAAGCTCCAGACACAAAGCCAAAGTTGTTAATAGGCTGTATTTTAACCACTTCCTGCCAGCCTATAGTCCAATGATGGCCAGGCTGGAGCTCCCTAGTTCTAGATGGATGTGATATGACGTTATCCCCAGAACGTGCCATGCGCCGCATGATCTGTCACCTCCTGTGACCACCGGACACAGCGGATGATAGATCAGTGTACCGGCCCGCTGCTGGTACCATGTGATCACTGTGACCAATCACAACACATCACATGACAATTGTACACAATGGATTGCTTTCATTTATTGTATGCTATTGTATTGTTCTCTGACTGGTCACAGTGATCACATGGTACAAACACGGCCAATCACAGCTAATAGTACACATTGATCGAATGGATTTCATTCAGTAAAAATGGTTGTTTATAACAGTGATATTGACTGTTATAAGCAAGCCAAAAAATAAAAATCTTGATCACCTTCCCAGAATAGTACAGTTTTTTTATGGTAACACTGTGTTGCTCTAGTCCAGTATGCACACAGACACAGAGCTGCTGTTTGTACAGTCCTGGCATTTTTGGGCCTCAAGAAATGAGATGGGCCATCAGAACTGATCAATTATCAGAGATTATATATACACACAGTATCTCACAAAAGTGAGTATACCCCTCACATTTTTGTAAATATTTTATTACATCTTTTCATGTGACAACACTGAAGAAATGACACTTTGCTACGATGTAAAGTAGTGAGTATACAGCTTGTAAAACAGTGTACATTTGCAAACAAATTTGTCATCACATGAAAAGGTATAATATATATATATATATATATATATATATATATATATATATATACACATATATATATATATACATACACATACATATACACACACATACCAGAGTGATTTGGGTCATTTTCAAAGAAATGTAGCAGTATGACCTAAATTTTTGACCTAAATTTATGAAGAACTATTATTTTATTTGCAAAATAACAAACTTTTTGTTCTTCAAAATTTTCCGCCACAACATACAAGAGTCATACAGGGCCCTAATCAGTGTGCATGTCACGCAGGGAAGTGCTCTACAGACCGCCAATGCATACAACTATTTGGTCAGCAAGTCCAGTAAGACTGACTGGCATTCAAGTAAATTATGCTGCTGGTCCAACACTCAGGGGTTGATTGACTAAAGGCAAGTAGACTGTGCACTTTGGTTGTGCAGTTGAACTCTTCTTTTTTCATAGTAAATGTCAATGTGGTAAAGCCTCACTTTGTAAAGAATACCCAGTCGGGTGCAAGGATGGGTAAAAAAAAACCACAACAAACATGTTTGCTTGAACATGACTGGATAATGGAAATCTGCAGAGGTTTACCACATTTACTAAGCTAAGGGATGAGTGCACAGTCTATTTGCCTTTAGTAAATCCACCACTCAAGAGCTGAAAATCCTCCCCATTTGGAGGGGGGGGGTGGGGGGGGGGGCTTTGGTGAGATATATCAGAGGTCTAAACAGACCTGACATCTCCCCTTTGAGACAGGGAAAAGGGACTGAGGACACAAATTCCCCAATCACTTTCTCTGCAGCCTCAGCTGCACTGAAGGTGAATGGACAGAGACAGAGGCTCCTCTCCATTCATAAACTGAAGCATCTCAAACACAGTTTATGATGCTCAGTTATGAATGGACACTCAGTGATCAGTGACACTGTTGATTCAGAAAAGGAAGGAGCCGGCTCCTTTCTCCGCTCTCCATCCTGACAGATCTGGGAGGGGGGGGGGGGGAGTCAGGGGTGATCGGCGCAGCGGTTGAGGCAGTTATACGCACCTACAGTGCCTTGAAAAGTATTCACCCCCCTTGGCATTTTTCGTGTTTTGTTGCCTCACAACCTGGAATTAACATGGATTGTTTGAGGATTTGCATCACTTAATTTACAGAACATGCCCACAACTTTGAAGATTTTTTTTTTTTTTTATTATTGTGAAGCAAACAAATAGGACAAAATAACAGAAAAAAAGTCAATGTGCATAATTATTCAGCCCCTTAAAGTCAATACTTTGTAGAGCCACCTTTTGCAGCTATCACAGCTCCAAGTCGCTTTGGATAAGTCTCTATGAGCTTGCCACATCTTACCACTGGAATTTTTGCCAATTCCTCCTTGCAAAACTGCTCCAGCTCCTTCAAGCTGGATGGTTTGCGCTTGTGAACAGCAATCTTTAAGTCTGACCACAGATTTTCTATTGGATTGAGGTCTGGGCTTTGACTAGGCCATTCCAACACATTTAAACCACTCAAGTGTTGCTTTAGCAGTGTGTTTGAGGTCATTGTCCTGCTGGAAGGTGAATCTCTGTCCTAGCCTCAAATCACACACAGAGTGGTACAGGTTTTGCTCAAGAATATCCCTGTATTTAGCACCATCCATCTTTCCCCCAACTCTGACCAGTTTCCTAGTTCCGACTGCTGAAAAACATCCCCAACAGCATGATGCTGCCACCACAATGTTTCACTGTGGTGATGGCGTTCTTTGGGTGATGTGATCTGTGGGTTTTGTGCCAGACATAGCTTTTCTTTGATGGCCAAAATATTGGATTTTTTTGTACTCACCGTAAAATGTATTTCTCTCAGTTCATCGACGGACACAGCGCCTCCTTAAGCTTGACCATTGGGTTATATTGCCTCTGCAGGAGTAAGACTAGGCAGAACAAAAAACACCTGGCTACGCCCATGGGATGTCCTCAGTCAGTCTATAACCCCCTCCCTGCTCTAGGTATTCAGTTTAGTAGCAAGTAAGGATGAGCTCCAGCGTGTTCGCACAGCCTACGTGCAGAGCCTGCCAGGAAGTCAGCACTGCGTTGCGCTAATCACAGGCAGTGAGACATTTCCCGATCTCTGCAGCCGCGCATCGGGACAATGTCTCACTGCCTGTGATTAGCGCAGCGCAATGCCGACTTCCTGGCTCTGCACGTGGGCTGTGCGAACACGCCAGAGCTCATCCTTAGTAGCAAGCAGTAATAGAAGTATCAAAAACTTCATAGAGGGGTGGGCGCTGTGTCCGTCGATGAACTCAGAGAAATGGATTTTACGGCGAGTACAAAAATCCCATTTTCTCTTTCGTTCATTGACTGACCATTGAGACGTCCAAAAGAAAAATGAGGGGTGGGCAAAATAACCCAAGGCTAACCACAAGAGCCCTAACCCAGGACACAGAAGCCCCATCTGAAACAAAAAATGTTTAAAGAAAAAAAAACCCTTTTGGAGGGACCCCCCCTCTTAAACAGCAGCCTGAAAAACCTTGCGGCCAAAAGAAGCATCCGCAGATGCCAAAATATCTACTTTATAGAATTTAGTGAAGGTATACACTGACGACCAAGTGGCCGCCTTGCAAACCTGTGATATTGACGCCTGATGACGGAAGGCCCAAGAAGTAATAAGCGCCCAAGTAGAATGCGCCGTGACAGGGAAAGGAGGAACCCGACCCTTAATAGAATAGGCCTGAGTCACAGTCTGTGTGATTCATCTGGAGATGGTAGCTGAAGAAGCGGCCAGCCCTTTCCTTGGTCCTTGTGTAACCAAAAAAAGTGAGTCTGACTTCCGGAAGGACTCAGTGGTTTCCAGATACACCCGAATCACACGAAACCACATCCAAGCTATGCAAAGCAAATTCCTTGGGATGAGTCGGCTTGGGACACAAGGACGGCAACACAATGTTCTCATTCAAATGGAAGTCAGAGACAACCTTGGGCAAAAATGACAGACAGGGACGAAGAACCACTTTATCCCTATAGAGTACTAAATAGGGACTACAACAGGATAATGCCGCCAACTCCAAAACCCTGCAGGCCGGGGTAATAGCCACCAGGAATACCACCTTCTGGGACAATGTAGATAAGGGAATCTCCAGAATATTCTCAAATGGAGGTTTCTGGAGAACCGATAGCACAAAGTTTAAATTCCATGGCGGCAAAAAAGACTGTACCGGCGGAGCCACGTCCCGGACTCCTTGAATGAAGGTACTAACTAAAGAGTGAGTGGCTAGGGGGTCGCTGAAAGACACCTGGCCCTTGATGGTGCTCAAAGCCAACTTCTGCTCAACGCCCTGTTGAAAAAAAGCTAAGATCCGAGCCACAGAAAAGGATCGAGGATGAACGCCAATCGACTCACACCAAGAAATGTACGCTTTCCACATACAATGGTACATCTTACTAGAAGTCGACTTCCTCGTCTTCACCATAGTAGGGATCACTGATCCTGACAGACCTCTATCTCTCAGTACCTGGCTTTCAATGGCTAGGCCATTAAAACCAGTTACTGTAAAGCAGGTTGGAAGCTCAGCCCTCGGTACAACTGGTTCTCTTTTAAAGGTAGCCTCCAAGGGACGTTTACGGCCACCGTAAGACTTTTGCCCTCGGTCCTTTGCAGGCACCGCAGAAGAGGAAGGCGTTGGCCCCGCAGTGACACTAGGACTGAACCTGCTGAAGGGGCCGACGTTTGAGAAGAAAAACTACTAACCTGGTCAGCATTCACTCCAGAGTCAGACCCAGGTAGCCCAATTTCTTGGACAGGGTTAGAGGGGACCTTGGGTAGCTCGGACGTCACCCGAACCTTTACAGGAATTATACCCACACAAGGAGACACAGGGCCCCCCCCCCCCCGAAGTGCACACTTTCTGTCCCCCTTCTTTGGTACCCCCAAAAGGTTCAATTCGTGGACCTCCTTGACACTCACCAAGAAGGTCCATGAATCTGGAAACCAGCGAAGATGTCCCCCCACCCCAGCAATGGGTGAGGGCAGACCTTCATGCTGAAGGAGTCTTGTCGGTGGATCCGGAGAATCCTGCTCTAGGCTTACCAGACCAAGATTGCTTGGAACTTCCCGGGGAAGACGAGAGACCTGTTTCCTTTATCTGCCTTCCCAGGAGCCCGGAAGAATTTCTTATGGGCTGAGAAGGAAGGCCCCCCCGTCTGCGACGAGGCTCCTTCCCTTTCCTAGATTGAGGCAGGAAGGTACTCTTTCCCCCTGTGACACCCTTAATGAAGTCATACAGGGTAGCTCCAAACAAATGGTCGCCTTGAAAGGGCAGATCAGTGAGAGCTTTTTTAGAGGCTTGGCGTGCCGACCAATTCTTAAGCCACAGCACACATCTAATCACCACCGCTGAAATAGAAAGCTTGGACAGCACAGGAGCTGCATCACAAATATACTGTAGCCCATGGACCAACTGGTCCGCTAAATCAACATAAGCAGCGGGAACCTGCTCACTACCTAGACCCTGGCGCAAAAGCTTGGCCCATCAGTTAGGGTCAGCGACACCAGGGCCAAGACTGGACGCAATGCCAACCCAGCCATAGTAAACATGCTGCGTGCCACAGTCTCCGATTTCCTGTCAGCCGGGTCCTTAACCCTTTCATGACTAAGCCTATTTTTGAAATTTGGTGTTTACAAGTTAAAATCCGTATTTTTTGCTAGAAAATGACTTCGAACCCCCAAACATTATATATATTTTTTTTTAGCAGAGAATCTAGAGAATAAAATGGCGATTGTTGCAATATTTTTTATCACACGGTATTTGTGCAGCGGTGTTTTAAACGCAAATTTTTGGAAAAGTGACACTTTCATGTATTTTAAAAAATCCAAACAGTAAAGTTACCCCAATTTTTTTGTATAATGTGAAAGATGATGTTACGCTGAGTAAATAGATACCAAACATGTCACCCTTTATAATTGCACGCACTCGTGGAATGGCGACGAACTACGGTACCTTTGAATTTCCATAGGCGACGATTTAAAAAATTTTTACGGTTACCAGGTTTGAGCTACAGAGGAGGTCTAGGGCTAGAATTATTGCTCTCGCTCTGACGATCGCCGCGATACCTCACATGTGTGGTTTGAACACCGTTTACATATGCGGGCGCGACTTCCGTATGCGTTTTCTTCGCTGCGCGAGCTCGCGGGGACAGGGGCACTTTAAAATTTTTATTTTTTTTTTTTTTATTTAATTTATTTATTTTTGTACTTTATAAATTGTGTTTAAATTTTTTTTTTTTTTTTTTTTACTTTTATTGCTGTCACAAGCAATGTAAACATCCCTTGTGACAGTAATATGTGGTGACAGGTACTCTTTATGGAGGGATGGGGGGTCTAAAAGACCCCCCATCCCTCCTTTACACTTCAAAGTATTCAGATCGCCGAAAACGGCGAATTCTGAATATTGTGTACTTTTTTAAATTCGGCGCCATTGGCAGCCGAGTAAACGGGAAGTGACGTCATGACGTCGCTTCCGCATTTACAAGAAGAAGGCTGGAACGAAGCCGCTCGCAGCTTCGTTCCAGCCCGCCCCCAGCCGCCGAAGGCAGCCGAACGGACACCGGGCCTCCCGATCGCACGGGAGGCCCGGTAACAGCGGCGGGAGGGGGGGGATGTCCCCTCCCGCTCCTCCGGTATAACAGCCGAGCAGCTTTTAGCCGCATCGGTTGTTATACTCGGGTAGCCGATCGCCCGCTGAAAACAACGGTACCGGGATGATGCCTGCAGCTGCGGGCATCATCCCGTTATAACCCCGGAAAGCCGAGTACGCATATATGCGTTCGGTCGGCGGGAAGGGGTTTTAAAGGACGGGGATTACTCTACTGGGATCATGGTTGCGCTATTCAACCTGGAAACAGGAGGGTCCACCACTGGTGGGGTAGTCCACTTTTTTAAAAGTGATTCCTTAAAGGGGTAGAATACTGAGAAACTTTTGGGGAACACAAAGGGTGATTTTGGTTGTTCCCATTCCTTATAGGTAAACCTATCAAAATAAGGCAGATAAGGAAACACCCTTGGTGCGCGAGGTGACTTATGAGTACCAAAGGACACAGCCACGTCTGTGGCCCTGTCAGCCGCATACCCCATCTTTAGAGTCTCCCGCACCACAGCAACAATTGCGTCCACCAGCGTTTTTTCACTCGCTGCTGAGACCGCAGAGGACTCATCCTCGCTATCGGACGGTTCAGGGGGCGAGATATTAAATCCCCCTGGACGATCCACATCCCCGGTGGCATCAGGCTCAGAATCAGATGAGACACACTGAGCAGGGGAAGGCTGGGGACGCTTCCTCCCGGGTCTTTGCCCACACGCTACTTCCACCCAGGATACTAATGACTCAAGGACCGCCCTCAGCGCAACCATGGGAAGCTTGGGTTCCGAGGGACCTGCCACCTCCATGAGGGGATCAGTGGGTGGCATGTGACCCTGAGGCTCCATAAGGAAGAAGACCCTGTAGTACAAATCAACTTTGGCACCACTAAGGGACACCCCAATAACCAGGGAGCCTATCAGCAGAGAGGGAGATGCAAAAGGACCCCCAAAGACTCACCCTACCAAACGGAGGAGCACCGCAAATTCGGGCCCAGCAACACCAATGTCGGCATCCATTTCATATATCACAGGACAGGAAGAGAAGCATAGGGTAGGGTAAAAGGAGGAGCTCTGGTATCTCCACGAGGTTCTGGCTGTCTCTAGTGTCTCACTAGACTAACAAAAAATGCCCGCCGTGACATCGGCTACACAAACATGGCCGCCAGCTGCAGGTAGGTCTGAACATACCTGGAGGGTACCCGCGTCCACCCTAAACTGCACAAACGGGGAAAGGGGGAACTGTACGTACTGATCCATGGTGCAGGTGATCCTCCAGACAGAACTCCTCACCACCAAAGTGGGGGGCTGTCGGGCAAGGGACCGCTGCGACTCGGACCAGAGCCCATTCGTATGCGACCCTGCGAGACGTTTAACTCGCGGGCCAGCCTCCATCCATTGAGGCTATGTTGTGGCCGACCGCGCGTAGCTGCGGTCTGTATGCGCTCGCAGGCTGGCCTGGGGAGACCACTAGATCTAGATTATCCAGCCCATCAGTTGATTGCAGATCTCCCAGGAGAAAATGCATAAAAAAAGAGACAAAGTAAAATTTTCTAGGACCAAGATCCCAGCAAGGAGCTAGGTCCTTACTCCTGACTAGACAGAAAAAACCGAATACCTAGAGCAGGGATGGGGTTATATACTGACTGAGGACAGCCCATGGGCATAGCCAGGTGTTTTTTGTTCTGCCTTGTCCTACTCCTGCAGAGGCGATATAACCCAATGGTTAAGATTAAGGAGGCGCTGTGTCCGTCGAATGAAAGAGAAAGTTCAGTTTTAGTCTCAGACCACAGCACCTTCCTTCATACATTTTAGGAGTCTCCCACATGCCTTTTTGCAAACTCAAAATGTAACATTTAGTTTTTTGCTGAAAGTAATGGTTTTCTTCTGGCCACTCTGCCATAAAGCCCAACTCTCTGGAGCGTACGGCTTATTGTTGGCCTATGTACAGATACTTCAGTCTCTGCTGTGGAACTCTGCAGCTCCTCCAGGGTTACCTTAGGTCTCTGTGCTGCCTCTGATTAATGCCCTCCTTGTCCGGTCTGTGAGTTTTGGTGTGCGGCCATCTCCTGGCAGGTTTTGCTGTTGTGCCATGTTCTTTCTATTTGGTTATGATAGATTTGATCATGCTCCTAGGTCTGGTATGGATCTTAAGGGGAACCCCCACACCAAAAAAAAAAAAAAAAAAAAAATGGCGTGGGGTTCCCTCTAAGATCCATACCAGACCCTTATCCGAGCACGCAGCCCGGCAGGTCAGGAAAGGGGGGGTGAGTGAGCGCCTCCCCCTCCTGGACTATACCAAGCCACATGCTCTCAACATGGGGGGTTGGTGCTTTGGGGCAGGGGGGCCCTGTGCCCTCCGCCCTAAAGCGCCTTGTCCCCATGTTGATGAGGACAAGGGCCTTTTCCTGACAACCCTGGCCGTTGGTTGTCGGGGTCTGCGGGCGGGGGGCTTATCGGAATCTGGGAGCCCCCTTTAACATAGGAATGGGGCGGGGTCACCGGGTGATGTCATCCGGTGACCCCGCTCCTTATGACGTCACAGTCCCATCATGCCCCCGGGACTGTGACATCATAAGGGGCTGGGTCAAGGCATTACAGCGGGAGAGAACGTCGAGTCAACATAGGAAGAAGAGAAGAGGGAAAAAGATAATGGAGAAGACTGGGCAAATGCTAGCAAAAGAGCAGAAGACACCAGAGAGCGCGGAGAAGTCGGAAGAGACCCCCGAAGTCGGAAGAGACCCCCGGAGTTGCCTAATAAATTAATTTAAAAACCTGTGTAGTGTGTTTTTTTTTATTGACACTTTTTTCCCCAGGTGAATGGGTACGATGCACCCCATACTCATTCACATAGGGTGGGGGCCGGATCTGGGGGGCCCCTTATTAAAGGGGGCTACCAGATTCCGATAAGTCCCCCACCCGCAGACCCCGACGACTAAACGGCCAGGGTTGTCGGGAAGAGGCCCTTGTCCTCATCAACATGGGGACAAGGTGCTTTGGGGTGGGGGGAGCAGGGGCCCCCCCGCCCCAAAGCACCAACCCCCCATGTTGAGGGCATGTGGCTTGGTATGGTCGGGGGGGCGCTCACTCGCCCCCCCTTTCCTGACCTGCCAGGCTGCGTGCTCGGATAAGGGTCTGGTATGGATCTTAGGGGGACCCCCACGTCATTTTTTTTTTTTTTGGTGTGGGGTTCCCCCTTAAGATCCATACCAGACCGAATGGTCGGGTATCGTCTTGGGGGGAACCTCACGCAATTTTTTTTTTTAAATGTGCGCTGGGCTCCCCCCTCAAGTTTCTCAGCACACAAGTCGCACCGCAAGTCGGATCCACTTGATCCAACTTCTGGTGCGACCTCTATTCAAATCAATGGACTCCCATAGGGAACCATTGATTTTGAATAGACACAGAAACGCCGGACGAGGCTTAACACAGCGTTAAGCCTAGTTAAATCACGTTTAACACCTTTTGCTGGCATCTGACGTCTTTACAGCTCTAGCGTTGGAGCCTCAGAACACACTGGTCCTGGGTTTTTTTTTTTGCAGCTTAAAAACGTTTATGCCATTTACAGTTCAAAAACGCCATGGTGGGCATGAGGCCATAGGCTAACATAGAGAGGCGTTTTTAAGCTGCAAAAAACGCTCAAAAAGCGGCTGTAAAAACATCCGTGGGCATGAGGCCTTAGGCTCCTGATAAGTGTGGACCAAAAAGAGGTGGATAGGCTGTTTTTGCCTTTTCCTCCTTGTTACTCTCTCAACGATCTGCATTCCCACTTTTTTCTCTCCCCGGTGAATCATATGACTTAACATCTACACCTATATTTGTACGCCATCAGCATGATATATGGTTATTGGCACTAATAAGAATCTGCCTCCTGCTTTATATAGCAATTCTCTGGTGATCATCCAGGAGATCTCCATGTGGAGATAATCTTATGCTGACAAGTGAGGCCTGCTCCTTTAAACTACCCTCAAGTGTGTCCCGACAAAGCAAAATAGCAAAAGGCATTGATGAACAGAGGCTCACTGCCATCCATTTGGTGTTAACCCTTTGTTTACACTAGACACTTATGACCGTCATATGTGTACTGTATGTTTTTAATTCTTTTTCTATTTGACCTGTTTGTTATGATTCACTGTTAATAAAGTACCTATTTTATCCCCTTCCCGCCGAGCGTACACAGATATGTGGCCTCGGGTTTAGGGGGTTATACCGGCAGCTGCCGGCATCATCCCGGTACCGTTTTTTAGAGTGAGCGATCGGCTATCCAGGGATAACAACCGATGCGGCTAAAAGCAGCTTGGTTGTTATCCCGGAGGAGCAGGAGGGGACATCACCCCTCCTGCCGATCTTACCGGGTCTCCTGTCCCACCGGGAGATCCGATCCTCGATCTGCCACTTCCGGCGGCTAGAGAGAGACTGGCACGAAGCCGGAAAAGGCTTTGTTCCAGTCTTCTCTCTGTAAACATGGAAGTGACGTCATGTCGTCACTTTCTGTTTACTCGGCTGCCATTGGCGCCGGTTATTAAAAAATATACAGTATTCAGAATCGCCGTTTTCGGCGATCTGAATACTTTGAAGTGCAAAGGAGGGATTTGGGGTCACAATTTAAAAAAATAAAAATTAATAAAATTTAAAAAAAATAAAAATTTTTATAGCACCCCGTCCCCACGAGCTCGCGCAGAAAAGAAAACGCATATGGAAGTCGCGGCCACATATGTAAACGGTGTTCAAATTGCACATGTGAGGTATCGCCGTGATCGTCAGAGCGAGAGCAATAATTCTAGCACTAGACCTCTGTAACTCTAACCTGGTAACCTTTATTTTTTTTTTAAATGTCGCCTACAGAGATTTTTAGGTGCTGTAGTTTGTCGCCATTCCACGAGTGTGCGCAATTTTAAAGCGTGACATATTTTGTATCTATTTACTCGGCATAACATCATCTTTCACATTATACAAAAAAATTGGGGTAACTTTACTGTTTCGTTTTTTTTAAATTTACGAAAGTGTCTTTTTCCCCAAAAAGTTGCGTTTAAAAGACCGCTGCACAAATACCGTGTGACATAAAATATTGCAACAATCGCCATTTTATTCTCTAGATTCTCTGCTAAACATACATAATGTTTGGGGGTTCTAAGTAATTTTCTAGAAAAAATAGAGATTTTAACTTGTAAACACCAAATGTCAGAAATAGGCTTAGTCATGAAAGGGTTATTATACTCTTGTCCATTTTGCCTGAATAATCCGAACCAGGGCATCTTGGCTCTTTACCCCCCCCCCAAATTATTTGCAGCTTTCAATAAAGCAGCTGACAGCCATGGGAGGGAGATGACGACAAGCGACTGTCAGCTGCTTCATTGAAAGCTATACAGGGAGATTGGTGCTTAACTGCCCCAACCACCCCACCAATCATCTGTGAGGCTGCCCAGCCCCCGCTATGCTGAGGACACCGGCCCCGTACAACAGGAGAGGGAGGTATCAGATTAAGCATCGGAGCATTTGCACGAGTACAAGTACTCGTACAAAGGCTCAATATCGGCACAGATACCAGTATCTGTGCAACCTTACTCATTGCAGCATCTACAACCAAGATACAGTTAACAGTCAAGGAGCCAATTTAGAACTCATCGTGGCAAGTTGAGAAATGTTCAGAAAACACTTTTAGAGTATCACAATACACCAAATTTTGCTTAAAGCTGAACTCTAGGCACAAACATTTTCATTGAAATAAATTTCTTCAATAGCCAAAAAGGATATAAAATAACTCCACTTTGTGTGCACCAAATGCCTTTTTCTAACCCAATTTATAATCTTGTAAAAATAGCCATGGCATTATCTCTGGGTTGAACATAAACCTATGCAGAGAGCAAAGTTGTGGGAAGGACTCTGCAGCTTCACTCACTACAGACTGCCTGCAGAGATACAAGACCAGTCACTCAGCAGAATAAAGAAAGATGGGTAAAGACTGAGCTTTTTTGTTTACCCAGAGGGCTGAAAAAAAAAAAAAAAAAACACAACCTCAGATTTATGCATCCACATAAGCAAGGTGGATGCAGGAATCTCCCCACTGCTAGTTGCACCCCCCGCCCCCCATCAGAATACACTGATCAGCGATGCAATGTTTGATTGAATGCTGGTTTCCAGTAGGCCTATTCAACCCAAGGGCCAGTACAAGAATCATCTTCTGTTGAACAGAGAGGGCTACACACAGATTGAAATTCAGCTGGTTCTTGCTGAACTGGCTGAATTTCACTCCGTGTGTACCCAGCTTAACCACTTCAGCCCCGGAAGGATTTACCCCCTTCCTGACCAGAGCACTTTTTACAATTTGGCACTGCGTCGCTTTAACTGCTAATTGCGTGGTCATGCAATGCTGTACCCAAACGAAATTTGCGTCCTTTTCTTCCCACAAATAGAGCTTTCTTTTGATGGTATTTGATCACCTCTGCGGTTTTTATTTTTTGCGCTATAAACGGAAAAAGACCAAAAATTTTGAAAAAAAATAATATTTTCTACTTTTTGTTATAAAAAAAAAAATCCAATAACCTCAATTTTAGTCATACATTTAGGCCAAAATGTATTCGGCCACATGTCTTTGACTAAAAAATTGAGGACATTTTTTTTTAACCATACATTTGGGCCAAAATGTATTCGGCCACATGTTTTTGGTAAAAAAAAAATGTCAATAAGCGTATATTTATTGGTTTGCGCAAAAGTTATAGCGTCTACAAATTAGGGTACATTTTCTGGAATGTACACAGCTTTTAGTTTATGACTGCCTATGTCATTTCTTGAGGTGCTAAAATGGCTGGGCAGTACAAAACCCCCCCAAATTACCCCATTTTGGAAAGCAGACACCCCAAGGAAATTGCTGAGAGGCATGTTGAGCCCATTGAATATTCATTTTTTTGTCCTAAGTGATTGAATAATGACAAAAAAAAAAAAAATAATTACAAAAAGTTGTCACTAAATGATATATTGCTCACACAGGCCATGGGCATATGTGCAATTGCACCCCAAAATACATTTAGCTGCTTCTCCTGAGTATGGGGATACCACATGTGTGGGTCTTTTTGGGAGCCTAGCTGCGTACGGGGCCCCAAAAACCAAGCACCGCCTTCATAATTCCTAAGGGCTTAAATTTTTTATTTCACTCCTCACTACCTATCACAGTTTTGAAGGCCATAAAATGCCAAGATGGCACAACCCCCCCCCCAAATGACCCCATTTTGGAAAGTAGACACCCCAAGGTATCTGCTGAGAGGCATGTTGAGTCCATGGAATATTTTATATTTTGACACAAGTTGCACGAAAATTACAAACTTTTTTTTTTTTTTTTGCACAAAGTTGTCACTAAATGATATATTGCTCAAACATGCCATGGGCATATGTGGAATTACACCCCAAAATACATTCTGCTGCTTCTCCTGAGTACGGGGATACCACATGTGTGGGACTTTTTGGGAGCCTAGTCGCGTACGGGGCCCCCGAAACCAAGCACCGCCTTCAGGATTTCTAAGGCGTAAATTTTTGATTTCACTTCTCACTACCTATCACAGTTTTTAAGGCCGTAAAATGCCAAGATGGCACAAAACCCCTCAAATGACCCCATTTTGGAAAGTAGACACCCCAACCTATTTGCTGAGAGGCATGGTGAGTATTTTGCAGCTCTCATTTGTTTTTGAAAATGAAGAAAGACAAGAAAAAACCCTTTTTTTTTTTTCAATTTTCAAAACTTTGTGACAAAAAGTGAGGTCTGCAAAATACTCACTATACCTCTCAGCAAATAGCTTGGGGTGTCTACTTTCCAAAAAAGGGTCATTTGGGGGGGTTTGTGCCACCTGGGCATTCCATGGCCTCCGAAACTGTGATAGGCAGTGAAGAGTGAAATAAAGGGGGCGTGGCTTGGCAATGGCCGTGTGAAGAAGTGTTTCTTGAGTGCTCCTGGCTATCCCTTCTCTCACCCACACTAAAGACGGCTTTAGAACAAGAAAATGAGGTATGATAACCTCCAAGCGGTAGAGGACACGATCGCTGACCAGAGGACCCCAGATTACAACTCCACGGAGCGGAATTAAAAGATATTTCCGAGACTCGCAGAGATCCTCTCCGGGCGCCATTGCGACAGCGCCACGAGGGCAGTGTATGGACAGACCTGAATCACCGGATTTACATCTCCCCCCATCTCTGTCCAACACGCCGAATTGCTTCTCAGAGACCCCGGCTGACTTAAGACCTAAGATGGCTAGTTCCTCATTACACCCTAGCAGTATGCCCGACGACCTGCGAGCCATTCTTCAAGCTCTCCCCACGAGGGCGGACATAGAGGCACTCCCCTCCAAGTCGGACATTGAATCCCTCATCCTCCGGGTAGAAGAGTCACACGCTCGCGACTTACAGGAGATCAGGGCCGAGATACAGGTCATATCGGACCGGGTGGACTCTGGAGAGGGAGCGGTCTCAGTCCTCACGCGAGTGTCAGCTCTGGAGCGATCCCGGGAGGCCCAGGCAACTACCGCAGTAGATTTACAGCTACACCTGGAGGACTTAGAGGACCGCAGCCGCCGCAATAACTTGCGGCTGCGGGGCCTCCCGGAGGCCACCGGGTCGGAGGACTTGGAGGCGACAGTAGTGGCCATATTTCAGAAAATACTGGGCGAGTCTCCGACGAGCTTAGAGTTGGACAGAGTTCATAGGACACTTGGTCCTAGGTCACCGGATCCAGATAGGCCTCGGGATGTTCTGTGCAGGCTCCACAGATACACACAGAAAGAAATCATACTGCGCAAGGCCTGGGATCATGGAGAGGTGGAATTCGATGGAGCGTCGATCAAGATTTTACCTGATCTTTCCAGGGCCACTCTTCAGCGCAGAGCCCAGTTGAGACCAGTACTGGACTTAGCCAGACGAAAGGGCTGCACATACCGCTGGGGATACCCGTTAGCGGTGACTTTTCGAAACGGCAATTCTTCTTTCACGCTCCGTTCCCCAGCGGATCTCCCTGCATTTTTTGCCTTTGTGGAATCGGAACCAATCTCGGTCCCGAATTGGCTGGTTCTGATGCCTCGTTTTGCGGGGCGCCCGGGTACGTTTTCTCAACGGGCTCACCAGCCCCCCCGCCAACAGCGATCCAGAAGAAGACAGCGAGTCCCATCCGCGGAAGGTCCACGTGAGTCATAACTCACATGCCCTACTATGTTTTTCACTACAGCCTGACAAAGTTTTGGTTTGTGTTTACCTGAGCCTGCCGCGGGGAGAAAGACGTTGAATGATCGGAGCGCTGCTAATGTACCCCCGGCCCGGCTCTGTGGCTGTGCGCTCTCTGGAGTGTTGTATAGACCTGACAGTTTCCCCCCCCCCCCCGAATGGTCCTCCTCACCCTATCGCCACCAGCAAGAAGAACCCCGCTATGACCCACCTAGACCACCGCACACTAAAGGGGAAAACCGGCCAGTGACAGTCCCGTTCCGAACCAAGCCCTTGATCTGCACAATCAGGCTGGAGACTCTTGTTCAACCCCTCAGCATTAAATGTGGAGCTGCCTTGAGGGTGATGGAAGATCTTCAGGCTCTCTGCTGCTATAATACAGTATATAAAGACGGTCTCCAAGTTTCTGTGCTGGGCAAATTTAAATTCTGCTCTTACGGGTCTGTAAGTAAATGCTGCGGGTAGATACTTTATTGAGTAAGAGCTTTCTTCGGATTCAGTGGGAAGGTATATATGTGGGGTGCAGCTTACTGCCGGGTTTTGTTGACATTTGTGTTTGGGATATTGGGGTCCATGTACTCTCTAGCCCCCGGATCCTCCTGCCTCTCTGGGTGGAGTTGCTAAGCTCGATGAGGGTGGGCTTATGAGTCCGGCAGACCATGAGAGCTATGCCCCGGGTAATGGAGGAGAGCGGTGTCATGGGGGCGTGTTTTTCAGTCACGGCCTCTCGGACTGCGCGCTCCGATGAGGGGGGGGGGGGGTGCCCATAATGGATCAACAAAATATGGTACAATGGATCACTCTTCTTAAGCATCTCACGAACCAATAGCGGGAAAATAGACCTGGAAGTGGGTGGTATTGCGGTGGATCGGGGGGGCGGTGGGGAGGGGGGAACCATGGAAACAGAAGTGGTTAATCCCTGGAGTATAGGGCCATGTGACGCTCGGGCGGGGGTGGGAGGGCAGTGACTCCGTATGCTGTGTCCCGGAGGGGATACTCTGTCGGTTGCGGGATATAGAAGGCAAAAAGGGTTTAAGAATCTTGAAGTTAATCTGCTCAGGCTAGTGGTCAGTTCGGTTGGTTTATTATTGCACAAAGTTGGAACATCATATTACAAAAGAAAGAGTCTGTAACCTCTATTTAAACTGAACGTATTATATTGTAAGATTTAGCCGTTAACAATATAAAGACAATGTATGTTAAGAGCGAGTGGGGGGGGAGGAGGGGAGCCGGAGACCTCTTTACCGGCTATCTCCATCTGAGCTCCCACATAGGCCTGCGCTCGATCACTGGCTTGAGCTAGTGAGCGTTTTAGCATTATTGTGCATCTTAGATAGATTACACATATACACAATACTTGCTGATATCTCAGCAATTCTTGAGTTCTCCCCCTTCCTAGTCTCGCTTTTCCCTATACCCTATTCTTTCTTTTTCTATCCCTTACTTTAAATACCTTCCTCTGTTTATCTATATAGGGGGGCCATGGAGGCGGTGACAGTGTTCTCCTTGAACGCAAGGGAGCTAAACACGCCCGAAAAACGACGCATGCTATTAGGTGACCTCCATCACCATAAGGCTAACGTGGCATTTATACAGGAGACTCACTTTAAAGGGGGCAACTTACCAATATTGAAAAATAAACACTATCCAACAGTATACAACTCCACATTTGGTATGACCAAATCCAGAGGGGTGTCTATACTCATCTCGCGTTCTGTGCCCTGGAAGTGTGTAGAGGTTAAAACAGATACAGAAGGACAATACCTGTTCCTCAGAGGAGACATCGGGGGGGTTGAGGTGACACTAGCAAACATATACGCTCCCAACACCCAACAAGAGCAATTAATAGCCAAGACATTAGACATCCTGAGTAGATTCACCAAGGGTCAGTTGATTATTGGAGGAGACTTTAATGTCTCACTGATTCCTTCAGAAGACACCTCATCGGGAACTTCCTCAATCACACCGACAGTTAGGAAATGAATAGCTCGCTCATTACATAGCTCACAACTGATTGACGTATGGAGACTTCAACACCCTACGGAACGTGACTATACTTTTTACTCGACCCCACACAGACAGTATTCTAGAATTGACTTTTTTCTACTTCCCCATGCACAACTACATGCTGTACGAAGCGCCTCGATCGGATCTATTACGTGGTCTGACCACGCTCCGATTCTTCTCGCCTATGACCTTACGGACTGTCTCGGTACCAGGGAACGAACTTGGAGACTAAACGAAAGTCTCTTACAAGACGAAGTGACTCTTAAAGACATAGTAAAGGAGATGGAGAATTACTTTAAGACAAATGACACCCCTGACAGTAACCCCGGGATGGTGTGGGAGGCCCACAAGGCGGTCATACGGGGGGTATTAATCAAACATGGGGCACGTATTAAAAGACAGCGATCGATACAATTGTCAATGCTTCTGGATGATTTACAAAAAGCAGAAGCAAGACATAAACATACCCAGACTCCTGAGGGAGAAGCAGAACTACTGCTCCTACGAGCCCAAATTAATGATATACTCCAGTTTCGAGCTAAAGCGGCGATACAGATTTGCAGGCGCAAGTCCTATGAATCAGGGGATAAGTGTGGCAGACTTCTAGCCAACTCCCTGAAAGAACAGAAATTAGCGAGCTACATCCCGCACATTATGTCACCATCAGGTCAGAAAACCACACTCCCCCGTAAAATAGCTGGGGAATTTAGGGAGTTCTATGCCTCCCTTTACAATCTACAAAAGCCAGCCACCTCACGTTCTCAAACAGAGACATACCTATGTAAGTCAGGGATGCCCAAATTAACTGATGAAGCCAGTACCCTGCTAGAGGAACCCATATCTGTAGATGAAATAACTTCAGTCATTGGTGCTATTAAATTAGGGAAATCACCGGGACCAGACGGTTACACAGCCCAATACTGCAAGACCATGCTACCGTACGTCAGGGAACACCTTTACAAATTTTTCAACTCACTGGGTTCGGGAGGGAACATCCCTCGGAATACTTTATCGGCCCACATCGCAGTGATACATAAGGAGGGGAAGGATGCCACTGCCTGTGGGAGCTATAGGCCAATCTCTCTCCTTAACATAGATCTAAAAATCTTCACAAAAATTCTGGCCAACAGACTCCAACAATTTCTTCCATCCCTGATCCACCAGGACCAAGTAGGTTTTATCCTAACTAGGGAGGCCAGGGATAATACTACCAGAGTCCTTAACCTACTACACATAGTCAATCAAAATAAGTACCCGTCCTTCTTTCTAAGCACAGACGCAGAGAGGGCCTTCGATAGGGTGGATTGGCAATTTATGATCTCTGTCTTAGGTCATGTGGGCATTGGCGACAGGATGATGACTTGGATAAGGTCTCTCTATACTGAACCCACTGCTCGTGTACGGGTCAATGGTGTGTTGTCAGATGCCTTCATGATTGGGAACGGTACTCGCCAGGGGTGCCCTTTATCCCCACTCCTCTTCGCCCTATCGTTGGAACCCTTCCTGTGCACGGTACGCTCTAATCCGGACATATCCGGGGTAGTTGTAGGAGGCACTCAGCAGAAGATTGCCGCTTATGCGGATGACATGCTGTTCGCTCTTACTAACCTGCTGATTTCCCTCCCGAACCTTCTGCAAGAGTTTAAGACGTATGGTAGTTTATCCAATATGAAGATTCATTTCGACAAGTCCGAGGCAATGGGAGTGGCTATCCCTCCAAAAGCACTTTCAACACTTAGAGATAGCTTTAAATTTAAATGGTCAACGACGGCTCTCAAATATCTGGGGACATTAATCCCCCCAAAAATCTCGCAGATATTCACATTGAACTTCCCCCCGTTACTAACTACAGTTCGAGCCCTACTAGCCAAATGGAATACAGGGTTTCATTCATGGTTTGGCAGATGCAACATATTGAAGATGTGTATTCTCCCTAAATTCCTGTACCTTATGCAGGCCCTACCGATCCACATCCCTGCATCGTATCTTGCCCAAACCAGTGCCCTTTTCTTTGACTTTATTTGGAATCGGAAACGCCCCAGACTAAACAGACAACTCATGTTACCTAAATTGTTTGGGGGCCTGGCGATACCGGACCTCCGCAAATACTACTACGCAACTCATCTGACAAGACTTGTCGATTGGAACCGCCACCAGCCCTCCAAACAATGGACCAGAATAGAACAATCTCAGTCAAATTTACCCCTGAACAGAGCACCATGGATAGCTCATCTCCTACCTAGAACTCTCAAAAATCACCCCTTGATAGGTCTGACAGTAAAGATATGCGCCTCTCTATTCCTACGTTTCCGACTATCATCATTCAACTCCCAGATCCGCCCGATACTGGGCACACCAGAGTTTGCACCAGGATGTACAGATCAAACTTTCATCTCTCTAAGAAATTCTAATTGTTTCCAAGCAACCCACTTCCTAACACAGAGTCGCTGGCCCACTATTGCTGAACTCATGAGTTCGGAAGGCCAGTTCAGACTGGACTACTGGAGAGCAGGCCAACTCCAGCACTTTCTTAGGTCGCTTCCTGCCCCTGACAGTTTCTCCCAAACATTGACGACTTACGAGACGTACTGTGAGGAAGAGGGCCCAATGGCTCATACCCTTTCTGCCACTTACCAATTACTGACCACACCAATGGAGGGCTCAAATCTACAGTGTATAGAGGCATGGGAACGAGATTTACATTGTACATTTACACCCCGTCAAAAACAAAATATCATACATTTCACATATAGATCCTCGATATGCACGAAAACGCAGGAGACTAATTATAAAATTCTCACTAGATGGTATCATACCCCTGCAAAACTACGTAAGATTTTCCCTTCCGCTTCGGATCTTTGCTGGAGGTGTCAGAGCGAACGGGGAACACTCCTCCATATCCTCTGGTCCTGCCCCAAATTGGAGCAGTTCTGGAAGACTGTTCAGAGCACAATACAGAGATTCACTGAGCGACCTATATTGTCGGACCCAGCGATATTCTTGCTCCACGCCTCTCACGCCCCCAGCAAGGCCTACAAAAAAAACGCTCACAAGACACTTGTTTGATGCTGCCAAGGCGTGTATACCCATATTATGGAAATCTAACCAACCTCCTATGGTTAGCATGTGGGTGAAAAAGGTGGAAGACATCAAAAAAATGGAAGACCTTGTCCTCACGGATAGAAACCAAAATGAGCGGTTTTCCAGGACTTGGGCTGGTTGAAACATGTTCATATTTTCAGATGAGGGACAGAATCTGCTGGGTGGAGGCCCTTCCACCTAATCTCTGTGGATTCTTAAAACAGAGGCTATGGGGGGATACAGAGGAACTTGACGGGTCGAAGTGAGTGCCTTAGCCGTCTTCATGTGCCCCCCCCCTCTCCATCTCGCCCTCTTTCTTTCTTTCCCCCCTTCCTTCTCTCCTACCTCTTTCCTCTACTCCTACACCTATTTCTCTCAACTTCCCATATCTTTTCTTCCCCTTTGCCCCCCGATTATCTCTATACACTAAGATCTCTTTAACACTCCATCTTTCGATTTCTATTTTCTTTTTGTGTATGTGTGTAGTCTTTTTAGATTGGTTATTTGTATAGGAAAATGGAAAATAGAGTGGGAGGGTACTGGTCGCGGCAATAACATCAAACCATAAGATATTGGGGTTACGCAGGAATGTCAATGAGGTCCAAGTGGAAGATCCCGAAATGATGTAATAATAGAGGCTGCGACCTCATTTTCATTTTCCTTATGTACCATTAGAGGCTGCGTCCTCGCCACACCTCAATGCCTTTGTCCTTGTTGATGTAAGCAATTGTAGTGCCCTCTCTGGTGGTTGAATAAAACTTATATTTGGAAAAAAAAAAAGAAATAAAAAATTTACGTCCTTAGAAAGCCTGAAGGCGGTGCTTGGTTTTCGGGGCCCCGTACGTGGCTAGGCTCCCAAATAGCTTGGGGTGTCTACTTTCCAAAATGGGGTCATCTGAACTGTCCTGGCATTTTATGCACAACATTTAGAAGCTTATGTCACACATCACCCACTCTTCTAACCACTTGAAGACAAAGCCCTTTCTCACACTTTTTGTTTACATGAAAAAAATTTTTTTCACAAGAAAATTACTTTGAACCCCCAAACATATATTTTTTTAAAGCAAATGCCCTACAGATTAAAATGCTTTCATTTTTTTTTCACACAGTATTTGCGCAGCGATTTTTCAACTTTTTAAAATTTTAATGCACTAAAACACTATATTGCCAATATGTTTGATGAAATAAAAAAGATGATCTTAGGCAGAGTACATGGATACCAAACATGACATGCTTTAAAATTGCAGTGGCAACAAACTAAATACATTTTTAAAAGCCTTTAAAAGCTTTTACAAGTTACCACTTTAGATTTACAGGAGAAGGTCTACTGCTAAAATTACTGCCCTCGATCTGACCTTCGCGGTGATACCTCACATGCATGGTGCAATTGCTGTTTACATTTAGCCAGACCGACGCTTGCGTTCGCCTTTGCGCGAGAGCAGGGGGGACAGGGGTGCTTTTTTTTTGTTGCTTTTTTATCTTATTTTTAAACTGCTCCTTTCTTTTTTTCTTTAATCATTTTTATTGTTATCTCAAGGAATGTAAATATCCCCTATGATAGCAATTGTTAGTGACAGGTACTCTTTTTTTGAAAAAATTGGGGTCTATTAGACCCTAGATCTCTCCTCTGCCCTCAAAGCATCTGACCACACCAAGATCGGTGTGATAAAATGCTTTCCCAAGGGCACTGTTTACATCTGGCGAAATCTAAGTCATGAAATGCTCGTAGCTTCCGGTTTCTTAGGCCATAGAGATGTTTGGAGCCATTCTGGTCTCTGATCAGCTCTATGGTCAGCTGGCTGAATCACCGGCTGCATTCTCAGGTTCCCTGTTGGGACAGGAGAGCCAGAGAAAAACATGGAAGACGGTGGGGGGGCATTCCCTCCCACTGCTTGTAAAAGCAGTCTAGAGGCTAATTAGCCGCTAGGATTGCTTTTAACATGAAAGCTGACCGCTGGCTGAAAAGAATGATACCAAGATGATACCTAAACCTGCAGGCATCATTCTGGCATAACCACTCAAAGTCCAGCAACATACCAGTACGCATATATTGTAAACTTGTTTTTCATGCAGCCTGTCGGCTGAACGAAAAAAAGAGATTGATCGGTGGGTATGTCCACCATTAGAATACCTCCCTTCATCCACCCACTTCTAATGATGGGCATATATGCACCGTTTATATATGCCGAAGCATGGGGGCATCCGCCCCAAAAGGTAGGAGCAAATCGCTCTTCCGCCCCTACTGCCCCTATGCTTTGGCATATATGCTCTTTTTTTTTAACTGTGTTGGTGAAATCACCCCCTACATTGCTGGAGTCATGGCTTTATGTATTGTGGGAGCAAACGCTGTTGCTGTCAAGATAAATAAAACCGTGCTGCAACTGAATGGCGTACCTGCTAAGCAAATGATCGTTAACAATAAAACAAAGTAACATTACAGTATAACAGTAAGACTTACCATGCCTGCAAAGCAAATACAAAAAAAACATAGTAAAAAACATTTAACGCAACCTGTGCCTAAAATATATATATATGCCGAAGCATGGGGGCATCCTCCCGCATAGGGTAGGAGCAAATCGCTCCTCCGCCCTCTGCTGCCCCCATGCTTCGGCATATATGCTGAAGTATGTAACTGTGGTGGTGAAATCACCTCCGACAGCACTGGGGTCACGGCTTTATGTATCGTGGGAGCAAACGCTGTTGCTGTCAAGATAAATAAATCCGCGCTGCAGCTGAATGGCGTACCTGAAAACAAAAAAATGGTTAACAATAAAACACAGTAAACAGTAAAGTATAAAAAAAATTGCATATCTGAAAAGCAAACATGGTAAAACATAACAATAAAACATTGCAGAATAGAATACAGTAAAAAAGAGCAGAACAAGAGAGAGAATAGAGAGAGAACAATAAAACAACTATTTTTGTTTTTATTTTATATATTTTTTTGTGTTTTTATTATTTTTTTTTACATTTTTTTTTTAACCTTTTTTATAACGTTTTTAATTGGTACCAGGATCGGGTCTCTCAAAATGCGACGGCATCTTGGGAAACCCTGTGTTAGTGTGCCTAGTCTGTGCAGTGCTGTACCCTACACTAATACTCAACTAGTGAATGGTAGCGTTCAAAACATTCACCAATGCAAAGACCAGGATTGTCAGGACAGGAGGGACAATAATAGCGGGTGACACGCCTATATCCGCGCTTGCTGCAGACACATCTTCTTTGGAGGGCTCGTTGGGTAGGGGTACTCGGGAGGACATACGGAAAATGCCTCTCACGCAGCCGGCTTACTGCATTTGGTTGGGGAAGGTGAGGTGGAGCACCGTCTGGAAACAGAAGGGCTCCGACGATCTCTTCCTGGAATTTAAGGAAGGATCCAGTCTGTCCTGAAGCTCTGTATAGCACATGAGCGTTCAGCAAAGCCAATTGAAATAAATAAACAGACACTTTTTTGTACCAGCGTCTGGCCTTACGGCAACTAGGTACGGCGCCAACAACTGGTCGTTGAGGTCCACTCCTCCCACGTTAAGGTTATATTCGTGGACACAGAGGGGTTTCTCCACAACACCAGTCGCCGTAGGAATTTGGACTGTCGTGTCTGCATGAAGGGAGGTAAGAACAAAAACATTCTTACTATCCCTCCACTTCATAGCGAGCAAGTTATTACACTTCAAGCAGGGTCTCTCCTCCAGCCTAAGACGGGAATCTACAAGCCGCTGGGGAAAGCCCCGGCAATTAGGTCGCACGGTGCCACATGCTCCAATCTGATGATCAAAAAGGTGACTAAAAAGTGGCACACTCATGTAATAATTGTCCACGTAAAAGTGGTACCCCTTTCCGAATAAGGGTGACACCAAGTCCCACACAATCTTGCCAGCGCTTCCTATGTAGTCAGGGCAGTTTGTCGGCTCTACGTGACTATCTTTGCCCTAGTAAACCATAAAACTACATGTATAGTCTGTGGCCCTGTCACAGAGCTTATGCATCTTGACCCTGTATCTGGCACGCTTGCTGGGAAAGTACTGTTTGAATGACAAGCGGCCAGAAAACTTAATCAGGGACTCATCAACGCAGACAACTTGATGGGGAGTAAACAAGTCTGCAAAACGTTGGTTGAAGTGGTTTTTACAAGGGGCCGAATTTTGTAGAGCCGATCGTATCCAGGGTCTCCACGAAGACGACAGAGTTCATTGTTGTTGAAGTGCATGAACCGCAAAATCTGCTCGTATCGTGCCCTGGTCATGGAGGCAGAGAACAAGGGCATATGGTGAATTGGGTCAGTGGACCAATATGACCGCAACTCACTCTTTTTAGTTATGCCCATGTTGAGGGAAAGGCCAAGAAAGATCTTAAATTCAGAAACCGTAATTGGTTTCCAATCTCTGGCAAGGAAAGACTGGGGAATAGTGGCGATGTGTTGACCTGCATACAACTTGCTTTGGTCCACAATAGATCTATAGAGATCTTCGGTGAAAAACAGTGAATAAAAATCAAGTGACGTAAAATCAACTGTTTCCACCTGAATGCCGGGTTGGCCAGTGAATGGGGGAAGTACGGGTGCTGCAGAAATGGTGGGTTCCCAATTAGGATTGGCAAATGCAGCAGGAAGGGCACTATGGGCACGACGGGCCTGTGTTCGTCTTCTTTTTGGTGGCAGCGGGACACTACTTGTGCTTGCCACCTCACCAGCTTGAACTGCACTTATGGGACTCGCCACGTCACCAAGTGTTACTGCAGTGCTGGATGTACGACCAGGGTGTACTAGGCCGCTGGTGCTTGCCAGTTCACCAGAAGGAATAGCGGCGCTAGTACTGCTCTGCTCCATATGAGGGACCTGCAATTCTTGCACCTCAACAGCAGAAGATTAGGGTCTGGTACGCCTGACCTTGGCAGGGACCACAACTCCGTCATCAAAGCTATCTGTCATGGAGCCGCTGTCCTCTACAGGATCGTATTCTGAGCCTGAATCTGACAGATGAGTGACTTCCTTTTCACTATCTGTCATGCTCAGAAACGTGTAGGCCTCTTCACTAGTGTACCTTCGATTTGCCATTTTGGGCTCTAAATGACTGTTAGCGACTGTATCAAAACGCTACCAAAAAACTGTTAGCGATCGCAGGGATCAGGCCTGACTCTGCGAACGCTGCAGTTATGTGTGTTTAGTGTTTTGTGACAGTGATCGATCGATACTGCACTTGGGTGGGCTGGGCCGAGGGGCAAAACGCAGGTGCTAGCAGGTATCTGGGCTGATCCCGCTAAACTGCTGGGGACACTAGTACAGATCTGATCAGATCAGATATTGATCTGTTCAGATAATGTACCACTAAGGGAGGTGTATGCTGCGTGTGGGTGGGTGTTAGCGGTGCTGGCACTAACCTGACGCTGCCTGGGGCGACGTAGACCCTATCTGACCCTAAAACTTAACTTATATCACCGCCAGGCTATCAGGGGGTTAAACCTTTATTAGGTAATAAACGGCGGGTGCCCTGACACTATAAAAAATAAACTAACCAGGGTCACCTATAACAGTTATACGGTGATCACTGGTGAAAGGGTTAACTAGGGGGCAATCAGGGGATTAAAACCTTTATTAGGTAGTATATGGGGGTCCCTGACGCTATAAAAAGCTGACGGCGAACTTATATACTTACCTCCCTAACTAGCGTCACCTGTGACACTAATACAGCGATCAGAAAAACGATCGCTTAGTGACACTGGCGACAGGGGGTGATCAAGGGGTTAACCTTTATTAGGGGGGGTTAGGGGGGTATCCTAGACCTAAAGGGTGCTAACCCTAACTGTCCTACCACTTATAACTGTCACAAACTGACACCAATGCAGTAATCAGAAAAAAAAAACAAACTGCTATTGGTGTCACTGTGACAGGGGGTACAGAGGGGTGATCGGGGGGTGAAATGTGTGCCTAGAGTGTTCTACTGTTAGTGTAGTGTTTGGTGCACTTACTTGATGTCTTATCTCCTCGGCGCCGGAACGGAAAAGACCGACTCAAGGAGAGATGACATCACTTCCTCTGCCTCTGTTTACATTACAGAGGCAGAGGAAGCTTGTCATTGGCTGGGAGCGATTGCGAGGGGGTGGCCACGAATGGATGGCCTCCCCCTCACCACGGATCGCCGGGGGAACTTTACCGACCGCCTTGGGCACCGGGGGGGGGGGTTAAAGTGAGAGCGCACAGCAGTGACTGGTCTTTATTACAGGAAACTTCTGTATTTACTGGATTAATGCATAGAAGTACACAAGGAACATTAAGATTAGTACAAATGCCTTTTTTATTTAGACAATAGTTACTTATCCTGGAGTTCTGCTTTCAGAAGAAGTAGCAGTTAGCTTTATGCCACACTAGCAATTTTGTAATAGCAATTTGTAGCAGCTACAGAACAGCTATGTGTTACAGAAATGCAAAGTGATTTGTAGCTCAGTTGCTAAGTAATTGGCTTTCTACAGCTTTCCATAGGATTGCTTTAGTACCTACTCATGTCATCCAATGCAGCTGCTGATGGCCATACTACACCAATTTGTACCTGGCTAGCTAAGCAATGAGGCCAGCAACAGAAAATCTTTATCCAGTTACAAATCACTAAAAATAAAACAAGCAGAGAGTCCTGTAGTCGCTACAAATCTATGCTACAAACTTGCTTGCGTGATATGGGCCTTAGGGCTTGTTCACACTAGAGGTTGCGGGGCAATAAAACTCTGCGGTTGAGACATGGTTGGTTTTTACTACCCCCCCCAACCACTCCTATAGCTGCAAAGGTGGCGGCCAGAGGCGTACACATGCTGCGGTCGTGATACTTTGCTTCATGGCAGGAAATGTCGCTTTCAGCGAGCATAACGTCCACATAGCATGACATGCTTAACCACTTGCCGCCTGCCATATAACAAAATGACGGCAGCAAAGTGGTTTAAATATCCCGACCGGCGTCATATGAAGTCCAGCAGGATATCAAGCCTCTGTGCGCCCCCGGGGAGCGCATCACGACGATCGTTGTTGCGGTGTGTCAGTCTGACACACTGCAACACCGATCTAGGTAAAGAGTCTCCAACGGAGACTCTTTGCCACGTGATCAGCCGTGTCCAATCACGGCTGATCACAGTGTAAACAGGAAGAGCCGTTGATCAGCTTTTCCTCACTCGCATCTGTCAGACGCGAGTAGAGGAGAGCCGATCAGCTGCTTCTCTGACAGGGGGGGTCTGTGTTGATTGATTATCAGCGCAGCCCCCGAGGATGCCCACACTGGAACACCAGAGATGCCAATAAGACCACCAGGGATGCCAATCAGTGCCCACAATGGATGCCAATTAGTGCCCACAATGGGCATCACTGATTGGCAAGCATTATTGTTTGGCACTGATTGGCATCCATCCGTACCATCAATAAGTGTACATCAGTGTCTCTATCAGTGCCCATCCCTGCCGCCTATCAGTGCCCATCCCTGCCGCCTATCAGTGCCCATCCCTGCCGCCTATCAGTGCCCATCCCTGCCGCCTATCAGTGCCCATCCCTGCCGCCTATCAGTGCCCATCCCTGCCGCCTATCAGTGCCCATCCCTGCCGCCTATCAGTGCCCATCCGTGCCACCTATGTGCACCCAACAGTGCTGCCTATCAGTGCCCCATCAGTGCCACATATCAGTGCCCGTCAGTGCAGCCCCATCAGTGCCCATCAGTGAAGGAGAAAACTTATTTACAAAGTTTTGTAAAAAAACAAAAAAAACTTTTTTTTCAAAATTTTCGTTTTTTTTTTTTTTTTTTTTAGCAGAAAATAAAAATCCCAGAGGTTATCAAATACCACCAAAAGAAAGCTCTATTTGTAGGAACAAAATGATAAAAATTTAGTTTGGGTACAGTGTTGTATGACCGCGCAATTGTTTGCGACAGCGCTGAAAGTTAAAAATTGGTCTGGGCAGGAAGATGTATAAGTGCCCTGTATTGAAGTGGTTAAGTGAATGGAGCAGTTATGCAAGCGTTCCACCACAGTGTATAATGCACAATGTTTGCAGATTGCTAATGCAGCGTTCAAAAGGTTAAAGCAGGAGGCGATAGGTCTTCACCTGCCTGTGGAATGCGCTCTGAAAAGTGATCCGTAAGTATGAAAAAGCACATAGGCTACTTTCACACGGGGGCGGTGGGTGCGTCAGTGGTAAAGCGCTGCTATTTTTAGCGGCACTTTACTATCAATTTCGCAGCGCTATTCGGCCGCTAGCAGAGCACTTTTACCCCCGCTAGCAGCCGAGAAAGGGTTAAAACCAGCAGCAGCGCTATGCCGGAGGTATAGCCTCTCTGCCCATTAATTTCAATGGGAAGGAGCGGAATACACATTGCTCCTTCACCGCTCCAAAGATGCTGCTAGCAGGACTTTTTTTACCGTCCTGCTAGCGCACTGCTCCAGTATGAAAGCCCTCGGGGCTTTCACATTGGAGAGACAGCAGCGGCTCTTTCAGGGCGCTTTGAAGGCGCTATTTTTAGTGTTATAGCACCTGCAAAGCGTCCCAGTGTGAAATGGGTCTAATACCAAAAGGCAGTAAGACCCCTTTCACACTGGGGCGCTTTGTCTCTCCAATGTGAAAGCCCCGAGGGCTTTCACACTGGAGCAGTGTGCTAGCAGGACGGTAAAAAAAAGTCCTGCTAGCAGCATCTTTGGAGCGGTGTGTATACCGCTCCTGCCCATTGAAATCAATGGGCAGCGCAGCTATACCGCCAGCATAGCGTTGCTGCAGCAGTGTTTTGCGGTGGTTTTAACCCTTTCTTGGTCGCTAGCGGGGGGGGTAAAAGCGCCCCGCTAGCGGCTGAATAGCACCGCTAAAGATAGCGGCGTTTTACCGCCGACGCGCCCACCGCCCCAGTGTGAAAGTAGCCCAACTCCAGAGCAATGCTCGTAGTTCAGAGGAGATTGATGCATTTTCTCTAACAACCCAAATGTTTCAGGGACCTCACTGCACTGGGCACTTTATAACCCTTAATTATTGCTTTGTCTATTCCTACGCAATTACATTTCACTAAATGCATTGGGGTCTTTAAAGACATTACACTGCCATTACAGATACCTAAAGTAACACTTAAAAGAAGAATGCTAACAGAAAAAAAAAAAAAAGGTGTACAACTCACACAATAAAATACATTCATGGAGATAGATATATATATAGCTATGTATGTATGTATATATATATAATATATATATATATATATATATATATATATATATATATATAATGAAATCAATTAACAAAATAATCTACTCCTTTGCAAAACTGGTAACACATTTACACTTTGAGCTACAATATATGTCCTCAGAAGTATGCTTACAATTGGGAAACACATTATTTGTGCTCATCTATACACTGGTGAGATGTATTGGGCTTACCAGTTTCTAATACATCTGGCAGCATGTTCAATACGAATATAAAGTGTGAGCAGAGAGAACAAGACACAGAATAGAAGAGTAAAAGGAAACAAAACCAGCCACCTTGTACCAACACATGGGTTGCTATGACAGTTAATAGGTTTGTAGCTGTTGGGTAGAAATAAGACTTGGAGGGCTTTCCATTCTGAGCAGTGTCCATATTATTCACCTACCACTAACTCAAACAAACAAACCTCTGTTCTACCACTGCCTTGTACAAGAGGATTTGGTTTCTTCCTCCAAAAGGGACAATAACTTCATGGGCCAAGAGTGTTGATTAAGGGTATCCGTATTGACAGACAGCAGTCCATTCTTCATGAGTGTCCTGAGGATGTGTCATAATTACCACTTGTCTACCATCTCGGTTTATAAATGGCAGTTGGTAGATGGGGATTTTAGAAAAACGCTCAACTGGTACATGCACTCACCAGTCACTTTATTGGGTCCAACCCGGTACTAGCAAGGTGTACCTCATTTTGCCTTCAGAACTGCCCTAATTCTTTGTGGCATATATTCAACAAGGTGTTGGAAACATTCCTCAGAAATTTTGGTTTAAATTGACATGATAGCATCACGCAGTTGCTGCAGATTTGTTGGCTGCACATCCATGAATCTCCCATTCCACCACATCCCAAAGGTGCTCTATTGGATTGGGATCTGATGTATGTGGAGCCCATTGGAGTACAGAGAACTCATTGGCATGTTCAGGAAACCAGTTTGAGATGATTTGAGCTTTGTGACATGGTGCATTACCCTGCTGGTAGTAGCCATCAGAAGATGGGTACACTGTAGTCATAAAGGGATGGGCATGGTCATCAACAATACTCAGGTAAGCCGTGGTGTTTAACCACTTACCCTCTTCCTGACCACATAGTTTTTTGCGATTCGGCACTGCGCCGCTTTAACTGACAATTGTGCGGTTGTGCGACGTTGTACCCAAACAAAATTGACTTCCTTTTTTCCCCACAAATAGAGCTTTCTTTTGGTGGTATTTGATCGCCTCTGCGGTTTTTATTTTTTGCGCTATAAACAAAAACAGAGCGACAATTTTTGGAAAAAAAAAAAAAAAAAAAAAAAACCACACAATATTTTGTACTTCTTGCTATAATAAATATCCCCATTTTTTTTTTAAAAAAAGCAAATTTTTTCTCAGTTTAGACCGATATGTATTCTTCTACATATTTTTGGTAAAAAAAAAAAAAAAAAAATCGCAATAAGCGTATATTGATTGGTTTGCGCAAAAGTTATAGCGTCTACAAAATAGGGGATAGATTTATAGCATTTTTATTATTTTTTTATTTTTTTTTACTAGTAATGTCGGCGATCTGCGATTTTTTTTCATGACTGCGACATTATGTCAGACACATCGGACAATTTTGACACATTTTTGGAAACATTGGCATTAATACAGCAATCAGTACGATTAAAAATGCATTGATTACTGTAAAAATGTTACTGGCAGTGAAGGGGTTGACACTAGGGGGCGGTGAAGGGGTTAACTGTTTCCTGGGAGGTGATTCTAACTGAAGGGGGAGGGGACTGACTACAGGAATTGACAGATCGTGGTTCCTAGCTAATAGGAACACACAATCTGTAACTCCTATCAGAACAGAACAGGGACGTGTGTGTTTACACACACGCCCCTGTTCTGTGTCTCCTGCTCACGATCGCTCGTGGCCGGCGGTAATCGCAACCGTTGGCAACTAGCATCGGCACCCCTGCTGTGCAGCGGGCGCACCTCGTGGTTTCGTGCAGGGGAGCCAACCTGCTGCAGTATAACTGCCGCGCCTGGTCCGGAAGCGGTTAAACAATGCTCAATTGATGCCAAGGGTCCCAATGTGTGCCAAGAAAATATCCGCCACACCATTACACCACCAGACTGAACTGTTGATAAAAGGCAGGATGGAGCCATGCTTTCATGTTTACGCCAAATTCAGACCCTACAATCTGAATGTCGCAGCTGAAATTGAGACTCATCAGACCAAGCAGTGTTTTCTTCCAATCTTCTATTCTCCAATTTTGGTGAGCCTGTGCAAATTGTAGCCTCATTTTCCTGTTCTTAGCCGACAGGAGTGGCACCCGGTATGGTGTTCTGCTGCTGTAGCCCATCTGCTTCAAGGGTCAATGTGTTAAATGATGGTATGGTATTCTGCATACCTTGGTTGTAACGCGTGGTTATTTGAGATACTGTTGCCTATCATCTCCAACTAGTCTGCCCATTCTCCTCTGACATTAACAAGGCATTTTTGTTCACACAACTACCACTCACTGGATATTTTTAGCTTTTTCTGTAAATACTAGAGATGTTTGTGCGGGAAAATCCCAGCAGATCAGCAGTTCTTGAAATACTCAGACCAGCCTGTCTGGCACCAACAACCATGCCACGTTCAAGTCACTTAAATCCCCTTTCTTCCCCATTCTAATGCTTGGTTTGAATTTCAGCAAGTGGTCTTCGCCACGTCTAAATGCATTGAGTTGTTGCCATGTGATTGGCTGATTATTAATTTGCGTTACCAAGCAATTGAACAGATGTACCTAATAAAGTGGCCGTTGAGTGTATGTCACACATACTACATATCACCACAAAGACTCGAGTGACAGCACTAACTCCTAGACCAGGAATATGCAATTAGTGGACCTCCAGCTGTTGCAGAACTACAAGTCCCATGAGGCATAGCAAGACTCTGACAGCCACAAGCATGACACCCAAAGGCATGATGGGACTTGTAGTTCTGCAACAGCTGGAGGTCCACTAATTGCATATTCCTGTCCTAGACCATCACGGTTAAACCTGTAAAGCACTCTGTACCAAGGGGAGTGCCCAAGCAGGATGCAGTGTTCAAAGCAACATTACAGGCTGTGCCCACAGCGTGGGGCCTGGTTCCCAAGGCACTACCAAGGACACACAGATCTAAGGGACAGTACAGAAAAATAGAATATGTCATAGACAGTAGGTAATCAATGACAAGTCATTGGGGAAGGACTTTAACAACCTGCTTAATAGAATGAATGCAGTTTGGTACTGCTGCTAATGTTATAGTAGAAAGCAGTAAAAAGTTGATTACAGAATAAAAATATAAAAAAAGGAAAGAAAACTGCTTAAGCATAGAAACCGTCTAAATAGGGGACAAGGGGTCCATCACCCAAGGACACTAGCCTAGGACCCCTTAGGGCAGTGACCATCATTGCTAGGTTTGTGGATAGTTTCTACAATAAATGTAGACACTTGTGATTTATCCAATGTGCTATGACTCTTTTTACCCCCACTTACAGTCATGGCCAAAGGTTTTGAGAATGACCCAAATATTAATTTTCACAAAGTCTGCTGCCTCAGTTTTTGTGATGCCAATTTGCATATACTCCAGAATGTTATGAAGAGTGATTAGATGAATTGCAATTAATTATTGCAAAGCCCCTCTTTCAATGAAAATGAATTTAATCCCATAAAAAACATTTGCACTGCATTTGTGAAGAAGGCTTCAGTGTGCCCAAGAAAGTCCAGCAAGCGCCAGGACTGTCTCCTACAATTGATTCAGCTGCGGGATCGGGGCACCACCAGTGCAGAGGTTGCTCAGGAATGGCAGCAGGCAGGTGTGAGTACATCTGCATGCACAATGAGGTGAAGACAGAGGATAGCCTAGTGTCAAGAAGGGCAGCAAAAGAAGCCGCTTCTCTCCAAGAAAAACCATCAGGGACAGACTGATATTCTACAAAAGGCACAGGGATTGGACTGCTGAGGACTGGGGTAAAGTCATTTTCTCTGACGTATCCCTTTTGCGATTGTTTGAAGCATTCAGAAAAAACCTTGTCCGGAGAAGAAAAGGTGAGCGCTACCATCAGTCCTGTGTCATGCCAACAGTAAAACATCCACCCGTACATGTGTGGGTTTGCTTCTTAGCCAAGGTAATGGGCTTGCTCACAATTTTGCTTAAGAACACAGCCATGAATAAGAAAATGGTACAAAAACATCCTCCGAGAGCAACTTCTCCCAACCATCCAAGAACAGTTTGGTGATGAACAATGCCTTTTCCAGCATGATGGCGAACCTTGCCATAAGGCAAAAGTGATAACCAAGTGGTCTCCCCAGACCTTAATCCCATTTAGAACTTGTGGTCAATCCTCAAGAGGCAGGCGAACAAACCTCCCCCCCCCCCCCACACACACACACAAATTCTGACAAACTCCAAGCATTGATTATGCAAGAATGAGCTGCAATCAGTCAGGATGCAGCCCAAAGGTTGATTGACAGCATACCAGGGTGAATTGTAAAGTCTTGAAAAAGAAGGGTCAACACTGCTAATATTGACTCTTTGCATAAACTTTGTGAAAATGAATATTTGTGTAATTCTCAAAACTTTTGTCCACAGCTTTATGTGTTATCCCATATACCACCACCTCATTAATTACATAGGTTAGCCAAACAGGTTTTATCAAACATATCAGTGTGATATATTATCCTATATGCATTATTGTAATGTTGAGTAAGCAGTGCTTTGAAGATGGCTTGATGAATTTCTCAGATAACTAGGTCTGCTTCCATCAGGAGGAAATTGAGGTAGGTCTATAGACCATATAAAGACATTATGAGAAATATAAAAATGAATAATACAAATCAACCTTTTTTCTTTTGAGATGCATCTACATGTTGTTAGGGTTAATTCTGCTCAGTTCCTGGATAAATTCTTCTGGAAGCATTCAATGCACACAAGAGGGTTGTTTTAATGAATGCTTCGTTTTAATGGTAAGGGTTGTACCTTTATACAAAATATGGACAAAGAAGATTGCACAACTTAAAGAGAAAGGAGGGTGGGAGGAAGGACAAAGTTCATTAGATGACACAACATTTCAGACATAATTTAAAACCAGTAATGCTGACTAGGTTGATTTTGTCTGAAAACAATTTCAAAATCAGTTCTTACCAGACCTTATCTATTCTGTGGCCATTGCAACAAACAAGACCCTAAAGGAGACATTTGTCTGTCAGCTATTTTTAAATGTCTTAGTCTTGTTAACTCTTTCTCACCCTTCACACGTAATGCAAGCTATCCTGCTTCATATAAAAAGGAAGTGGTTTAATGGCATAGTATGGAAAGCAGATAAATTGGTGAGGAAGTAGCAGTTCTTAGATACAGGAAAAGGGGCTAATCTTAACTCTAATTCACCTTGTTTTATGGCAGACAAAGAAGCACTGCTTGGAACAGCCTTTCCATCCATAGAGATATTTCTGGATAAATCCACCATGTCCCAGTCAAACAGCGACACAGTGTTACTCAGCAGTGGCTCTGCATGTTCATGCTTTTTAATGCTTTCTTTCTCAAAGCCTCCTTGTATTTCAGATAACAAACAGAATTCTGTTGGAGGAAAGAGACAAAATGTGAAGCAGGCATTATTATAACATTATATCACATTTTTTTATATCCATTTAATCACATCAGACCAGTGAAAATGACTGAATGGTTGCTGTTACTTACTCCACTTTATGCAATGCTGGATTAAGGCAATTTACTTACCTGGATATTAAATCAAAGCGGTGAAACATTAACATTTGTAAGTCATTTAAGACATCAGCATTACTTATGTTGCTCAGTAAAGCAAGTATTTTAGCCACTGGTCACAATGAATACTTCTATAGCCTGTTAAGTTCACATAGGGAACCAGAATATCAGTTCTGCAAGCTTCTCTAATGCTGGCGAAAACAAAGATTTCTCTTGCCCATCTAGCTAAATAGCTGTTCACATGTGGATGTTAACCATGACGGTCCACATGCAAATGCAGTCTGCCTAGTAATGCCCATTTCTCCAGACACCCACCCACCTAGGCATTTTGATATTTGCATAATATTCCCCAAGAGCCAGCCCACTCCTTGCATCAGGGTTGAGGGCTCTTAGAATAGGGCAGGGTCCTTTGATGCTTTCAGGAAGCGATGTACAGCATTTTACTAGCCCCTCCCAGCAGCCATCAGCTGTTTCATTGCATGGAGAGGCAGAGAGAGCCAATGATGGCATTACTGGGTCTAAAATACATCATGACGACAAAGGAAAGGTATTTTAAAAAAATAGCGAGTTGATTGGGGGTTGGTGGGGGGGAACCAGGGGAGACAAACTATAAGCATATTAAACTACAGCTTTAAAAGTATTTTGTTATATCTGTTCAATAAGTCTAAAAAAATTGCCCGTTGGTCCTGCTATAAACCTAGTAAACGCTGCCTGTGCTAAATTGGATGAATCTCAATCACTATTACACTATTATCAGCCTTGCCCAGTTCACCCCCCCCCAAGGTATGGGTTAAAGAAGGTGCTCTGTAATTCAAAATCAGTAGAGAGCAACGTAGACAGAATGCAGCTCCTTTATAGATACAGTATTGAGAGAGCGTCGTCACCTTAAGACATAACATTAAAAAGGCCTGAATATTTGTTTTATTAATAATCATCTAAGGATTGGTAAAATGTAATGTAGTACAGTTTTTGTTCAATATAAATACGTTTTAAGGCCAATGGAGCATATCTCATAAAAAGAAAAGTATGGGGGAAAAAAAAGTATAATATATATAATTATTATTTTTTTTTTTATCATACTTGTCTAGGTGGATGCAGCATCGATCCGATGCTGCATCTGTCCCCCGCCGGCCCTAACACTGAGAACCGAGCGAACACCACTGATTGCTTGGTTATAAGGGCTCCCTGAGTTCTCTGCTCTGCGCCCCCCCCTGCGCTCACTGGAGTGCTGGGCTGTGGAGAGGGTGGGAGCGGCCAGCTCAGGCTCTCAGTGGCTCACTGAAAGGCTGAGCCGCGTCTCGGTCCAGGCATTTGGGGGATCCAGACTTGCCTGAGCCTGGACCATCTCTGTTTTCAGCCCGCTGTCTGCTGAAAATGGGTCACAGGAGTGCAGAACGAACTTCACTCCTGTGATTCACAGGAGAAGTACAGCCAAACAAGCTTTGGCTGTACTTCTCTTTTAATCAATAAGCACAAATTCAATTATAGTTCCTAACTTATAGATGAAGACCAGAGAGAGCTTTTATGACTCTTGATATGAAATAGTATGCATGTAGAAATGCAGCATGAAGAATTAGTTTCAGAAAATGTTACAACAATAATTCAAATCCTACTGAAAATGAACGATCGCTTACATCTGAAGCATCAAACAGCCACATAAAAAACAAAACATAATGTATAAGTGATGTGTATAGTTAGGAGATGTTTATGAGAAGTGTTTTGTCATGATTCTTGTGCTGGTAATATAAATTAGCTCTGAAAGAAAACCTTTCATTATCCTCACACCCTGCCAGACTCCATGCTGTTCTCACACAGCCCTCACCGCAGGCCGAGGTAGAAATGACATCACACACTGTGACAGCTGCAGTGAGGAGACACATGCCCGTGTACATACCACTTAACAGATGAGCAGCAGACTCCTCCTATTCTTCTGGAAGCTCAAGGGTAACTCATTGACGCTTCAAATAAAAAAACAGTTTATGTCAAGCCCCTGGGTGGATAACATCTGAATATTCATTTGTATTTGAACGCTATTGGGAAAAAAAAAAAGAAAGAAAGAAAACCAGGCAGAACGGATGGACCACTTTGTCTTTTTTCTGCTGTCACTTTTCTAGGTTTGTATGAATATATGGTATGTAAAGTTGTGTGTAAATTGTTGGCCCTGAATTCTCAGAAGAAAATATCCCATCTTCACAGTCCCTGATCAAATTGGAAAATAAGACTATAGAAAGCAGCCTTTTAACCCTTTCGCTGCCAGGTCCGTGCGTCGGACCATACGGACCTGACAGCAGGGGGGTTCACACACAATTCGGTGGCTGCGGCCACAGGGATTGTGTGTGAAACTGACAGACAGACTCCTGCCTGTCAGGTGAAAGCATTGAGACGGCTATGCTGCCGCCCGATTGCTCACACAGACCCCTGGTACCGGTGGCCCCGCCATGTTTTCCGGGCTTGCCCATCTGCGGACCAGGGAGCAGCATGTTGGTTGCTGGGGGGGTTGGAGGGGGAAGGAAAAGAGCAGACACATGTCCACTCTCCTCCCCTTCTTGTTGTGACCCGGAAAGCGACGTCTATGATGTCACTTCCGGGTCAACCTCTCAATGTCTCTGGCTACCTTAACCGGGAAAGGATGTTTTGCAACGCGATCTGCATTGCAAAACATTCAGTGGTGTCCAGAGGAGACATGCAGGGTCTTTTAGACCCTGCATGTCACCTTAACCACTTGCCGCCCGCCGGCTATCATATGACGGGCAGGCGGCGCGGCTCTCATTCTGGGAGGGCATCATGATGCCCTTGCCTTCCCTGCCCACCAGGGGGCGCATGCGCCCGCCGTGTCACTGGGCACCCACGATTGCCCGGTATAACGGCAGGACCGTGAATCTGTGTATGTAAACGCACAGATCCATGTCCTGTCAGAGAGGAGAGGAAACCGATGTGTGTTCTCAGTATAGAGCAACACCGATCAGTCTCCTCCCCTTGTGAGTCCCCTCCCCTTTCAGTTAGAAACACTCCCTAGCAACATAATTAACCCCTCGATCACCCCCTAGTGTTAACCCCTTCCCTGCCAGTCACATTTATACAGTAATCAGTGCATTTTTATAGCACAGATGGCTGTATAAATGTGAATGGTCCCAGAAATGTCCAATATGTCCGCTACAATATCGCAGTCACGATAAAAATCACAGATCGCTGCTATTACTAGTAAAAAATAAATAATAAAAATGCTATAAATCTATACCATATTTTGTAGACGCTATAACTTTTGCGCAAACCAATCAATATACGCTTATTGCGATTTTTTTTTACCAAAAATATGTAGAAGAATACATATCGGCCTAAACTGAGGAAAAAATTTGTAAAAAAAAAAAAAAAAAGAAATTGGATATTTGTTATAACAAAAAGTAAAAAATATTGTTTTTTTCAAAATTGTCGCTCTTCTTTTGTTTATAGCACAAAAATTAAAAACCGCAGAGGTGATCAAATACCACCAAAAGAAAGCTCTATTTGTAGGGAAAAAATAATAAAAATTTCATTTGGGTACAGTGTTGCATAACCGTGCAATTGTCATTCAAAATGTGACAGCGCTGAAAGCTGAAAAATGGCCTGGGCAGGAAGGGGGTGAAAGTGCACTGTATTGAGATGGTTAAAGAAAACCTGTCACCTATAAATCAACCATCATTGTAATGAAAAAGAAAAAAAAAAAAAAAAAAAGTTAAAGCGTTTGTTAACCAAAAAAAAAAAATGGATCCTGTTCCCTTAAAGCATGTTAAACAGCACAGCGCTTGTGCTGTGTAATTTGACCCCCTGTAACACCTAAAAAACCTCGCTGATCCTGCCAGTTTCTACCCTCCCCTCTGTAAGCTGACCACAGTTCATCATGGCTGCTGAGTAGGGATGAGCTTCGAGTTTGAGTCGAACTCTAACAGTTTTTTTTGTGAAATGGTAGGCATACTTTTGTACCCCCTTACCATTTCACACAGGGGGGAGGGCCGGGATCTGGGGGTCCCCTTGTTAAAGGGGGCTTCCAGATTCCAATAAGCCCCCCCGCCCGCAGACCCCCACAACCACCGGCTACCCCAAAGCACCCTCCCAATGTTGAGGGCATGTGGCCTGGTACGATTCGGGGGGGGGGGGGTGCTCTCTTGTCCCCCCTCTTTTCCTGCGGCCTGCCAGGTTGCGTGCTCGGATAAGGGTCTGGTATGGATTTTTGGGGGGACCCCAAAAATCTTTTTTGGCTGGGGTTCCCCTTAATATCCATACCAGACCTGAAGGGCCTGGTATGGAATTTAGGGGGACCCCCACGTCTTTTTTTTTTTTTAATTTTGGTTCGGGGTTCCCCTGTGGGGAATTCCCATGCCGTTTTTATCAATGAACTTTTATGTGTATTGTCGGACCGGCAATTCATTAATAGCCGCTAGTAGTTTTAAATGACTTTTTTTCATTTGAAATGTCATTTTGCTGTCAGACTGTTCTAAACACGGGAAACATGCGCCCCTTTAAAGGCATACTATAGACACCCCCCAGGTACGAAATTTAAAGGAATATTACACTTTTATTGTTTCACTTTAAGCATTATTAAAATCACTGCTCCCGAAAAAAATGACTTTTTAAAACTTTTTTTTGCATTGATCCATGTCCCCTGGGGCAGGACCCAGGTCCCCAAACACTTTTTATGACAATAACTTGCATATAAGCCTTTAAAATTAGCACTTTTGATTATTCGTGTTCGTGCCCCATAGACTTTAACGGTGTTCGAACAAATTTTTTGCCTGTTCGCATGTTCTGGTGCAAACTGAATAGGGGGGTGTTCGGCTCATCCCTACTGCTGAGCCCTGACACCATGGTCAGCTTACGTGCCTCCGTCATCCGCAGCTCTCCTGTCTCTCCTCTCCCCCCTCCCTGCCTGTTGGCTCCTGCCACTATTTTATTCTATAGGGTGTCTGCTTTCAGAAAATATAATGTTTGGGGGTTTTGTGCAATCTTCAGGCTTAAAATTATTTAATAAAGGCTTGCAAAAAAAAAAAAAAAAAAAAAACGGCTTTGGCCGCAAAAGGGTTTAAGTGATTGTAACCGCGAATGCAAAAAAAAAAAAAAAAATTATTTTGCCATAAATTAATGCATTTTAGTGTAAATATACTTATAGCTGTGAGTGTACTTCATAAAAATGCTCCCTAAGCTTGTCCCAGCCCTTCCAAAACTGCTGATCTGTGGGAGTGGCTTAGGACTAGAGAATAGTAATCGGAGATGTGATGTCACACAATCCCCCAGTTATACACACCTTCCAGCCTTGGCTCATGAACGAGCACAGCTATCTGATACCTGTATGCCCGTGGGCATGTCTCCTGAGTACATCTAGGCCAATACACAGGGGCCAGTGACTATCAGGACTAACAGGATCTGTGCTAATCAGGAGAAAGCTGGTAGGAAGGGATTAATAGTAAAACGTCCTAGGAATCCTGCAGTGTAAAGTGACAATGTGTACTGGGAAACATTCTCACGTAAAGCTCTGTAAACCGCAATTCACAAGCTGGGTGCTGGGACAATAATCAGCTGTCAGCAGACTTACTTAGATGGTAACTAGGGTTGGGACAAGGGGTGGGCAGAAAGGACGGCTACTGTGGGCGCAATGGTTTACTGTAGGGATGAGGGTGCCTTTTTTCTGTTACAAGGTTGACAGCAGGAGTGACAGAGGCAGCGATTTTGACAAGTGAGTGACTGCTGGGCATAGGATCCCCTAAGCTTGCACATCATGGACGGGTTGGCATCTTTGCCCTGAGTGCTGGATGACCATGTCCCGGCACTGATGGCAATCATAGGGTTAATGAAGTGATGCCATTTATGTCATGAATCACTGGAGCTGCATCCCTGAGTTCTATGAGGAAGCCTGTCAGGAGCTCAATCTTGTAAAGGCAGCAGGGAAAGGACCCCCCCCCCCCCCCCCGCCTCCCTTTGCAGGGTATTACACAGAGGCTCGTGCTGGTCTCGTCTTCAGCACGGCCTGTCACTCATAGGAGAAGGGGAGCGGCGACACAAGTTTTCTGCTGTTCAGAAGAGCAGGAAGGATTTCTGGAGAAGGGGATTGCTTCAAGATACCAAACTAAGCTTAAAAGCTTAGTATAGGTAATTAAGCTCAAATGCTTGTTATAGGTAATATCTATTCAACTGTATGATTAGATTAATTTGTGTTTTTCAGGTTTGCTGCTGCTTTATAGGAAGCTAGTCCTCTGAAAAGTCACACAAGCACCAGGCCAAGCCATCCAGTGTAATGTCTGGACAATATACAAAAGCTACACAGCTCAACCTCCCATTGAACTAATTGTAAATAATCAACTTGTAAACCAACCCATTCAGTTTAAAATAAAAATGAAAGGAAAACATTTGTGTGTATATATTTTTTTTCTACATCACCACATAACCTCTGTTCTCAGCTGCATAAGAGCTGGGGCCAGCAGAAGAAAAAACACAATAACCTTCCCAGTGAATGGCGGGAGGGGGAGGTCAGGACAAGTCTGATCATTGGAGGAGAGCAGGCTGAGTTCCCAGCATAGCAAGAGAACTGACCATGGTGTGTTCTCCTGCTTCGTGTGGTCAGTTTTTATTAGAAAATCAAAGGAACTGGCAGGAACATCAGGGATTTCACATAAAGGAAGCAATACAAGAACAGGATACGTTCTCATACAATTACATGGTACAGCAGGCACATATCAGGAATATGAAATGTTGGGTTTACATACTCTCAGTCCCACATTCCAAATACGATACTCGAGCCATCCGCTTTCCTGGGACAACATACCCAGCAAACCAACAATTGCCAGCACTAGGGCTCTCTTCCAACATTTCTTTATTGAAGTAAATTCTTGAACACACAGTACAGCAGCTTACACATTTTGGTTAAAGAGGAAGTAAACCCTGATGGGTTTTACTTCCTCTTTATTTCCCTGCAAAGGTAAAGCATAATGGGCTACTATGCATCGCAAAGTAGCCCATTATGTGTCACTTACCTGAAACCGAAGCCTGGGATGTCACTGCTGTCCCCACTAGCAGCGAGAGTCCATCTTCACCCCTCTTCCTTCTGGGGCCGCAAACTCCGGCTCTGTGACTGGCCGAAGTCGCGGGAGCCGCCAGTGACGGCATGACCTCTTTAGAAATGGCACAATCTGCCCTTTCTAAAGTGCGCATGCGCCGTAGACATCGGCGCATGGCTTTTTTGTGGAGGTTTAGGAGATATTTCCAGCACCTACAGGTAAGCCTTAATATAGGCTTACCTGTAGATAAAAGTGGTTGTATAACCACTTTAACACAGTCTTAGTGACAGCTGTAACTATGGCCTTGTAGGCAGAAAAGTGTAAGTGTGTAATGACTGTTACTCTCTATGACTGCATCTGGTGCATACCTTATATATATAGCTTATAAGATTTATTATGCTAGTATTAGACTGTGAAAAAATACAATGCATTGCTGCTAAAATGGGTCTTGCACACGAGCCATTGGATATGTCTTTGCAGATGCATTGGATTGTTTAGCATGGGCATTAGCACAAAGTCATACAGCCTTCCTACATTCACCTCTATAGTAAGCACACAGCAAATTTTAGCAAGGATCACCTAATCCCAGAACTCTTATCTAAGGGTCACCATACACGTTACAATCTGACCACACAATCTTTGTACAATCAACTTAGGATTTACCAAAACCATATAATATGAGGACCTACCTAAACTATCCAATCAATTTATATCCAATCAGACAGGCCCTCACACTACATAGTAGTTGTTACATCTAAAAGAAATTGTTCAGGTTTTAATATGTATAGTGAATCTAAGGCCTGTTTCACACTGGTTTTGGTTTGTATAAGAGCAGTGTGAACAGATAGATTTGACAAAACATTTGTAGAGCTTTCAGCAAGCTTTGTTAAAGCTTTTAAAGTACCATTCAGCTCCAGTTTTTAAATGATAAACACAGATCATAATAGGGGGTGTTGATTTTCACTTTAAAACAAGCTTCTAGCAGACTTCGGCACTTTTTGAAGCTTGTTAAAAGCTCACTAGCAGCTTGCTAAAAGTGGCAATAAACACCATTAGGATCTGCGTTAATCATTTATGCTTGAGGTAATTACAGCCGTATGAGTGCACTTGTAAAAAGAACAATCAAGTACTGTCCGTGATACTTTTGCACTGACATCCAAGTTTTCAGGACAAACTTTCAGGGTGTGTCCCCTCCTTCCAGGTTCAAGTACTGCTTTTTATTGGACCATTTGGAATTATTTGAAATTGATGGCAGTAAGAGGTCTCAAAAATGGGACAGGGAAACAAAAAGCAGGCAAAGTGGTACTAACAAGAAAGAGCTGGAAGAACATTTTACAAACCATTTCACACCACATGCAGTCCAGTGCATTTTTTTGTGCATCAAAAATGCATGGAAAGTAGGTTATATGGTTTTCAATGGCATAGTTCACACCAGTGCTGGCAGTTCTAGTGCAATCCAGTTCCAGAAAAAAAAAAAAAAAAAAAGGAGTAGAACATGCTGCATTTTTCCTGCACTGGACTGTACTGGAACGCTGTAAAACTAAATAAAAAATGCACTGGAACACACCAAAATGCACTGGAACACACACAACCTTATTTAAAGTGAAGACAAAAGAGTGGGGGAAAAAAAAGCACTGGACTGCATCACAAATGCACTGGAACGCATCAAAAACGCGCATGCAGAAAAGCATCTGGAACACATCCGGACTGCATTTCTTTGGTGGGAACTGGTCCTTAGGCTAATTGGCAGCAGTTCAGTAACATGATTGGGTATAAAAAGGGCATCTTAGAGAGTCAGAGAGGTTGATTATGCAAAATCTGACGCAGCTCTGTAAAAGCTGAAGTTAGAAGCCGATTGGCTACAATGCAGATCTGCACTGGATTTTGCCCTCTCCGGTTTTAGTAAACCAACCCAACAGTGTCTCAGAAGTAAAGATTGGCAGAGGATCACCAATCTGTGAAAAACTGCTTCTAAAAATTGTCCAATTTCAGAGGAATGTTCCTCAACGTAATATTGCAACATACTTTAAATATATCATCATCTATGGTACACAATATCAAAAGATTGCGAGACTCTAGAGAAATCTCTGTGCACAAGGGACAAGGCTGAAAACCCAAAACTGGATGTTTGTGATTTCGGAGCTCAGATGGCACTACTTTACCAATTGTTGACCTGCCATAGTACATATGCGGAGGGCTGGCATGTCCGCTTTGTCCACTGGACACAGCGGATTGTGGATCCTCGTACTCTGGGCCCAGTGATCATATGATGGCTATGCAATCACATGATCGCAATGTCAACAAAGCTGTTATGAATGAATTCAGCTGTGTTTCCTATGCTGTGATTTGCCCACAGCTAACACATGGAACCTGGGCCAACCACAGCACCCTGTACCATGTGATTAGCTGTAGCCAAAACCAATCTACACCAATTGGGATTTTTGTTAACAAAAGACAAGAAGCAGAATACATTTTGGCCTAAATTTATGAAGAACTCTGATTTTATTGGATGTGTTTTATAACAAAGTAGAAAATAGGGTTTTTTTTCCATTTATATATCAGAAAAAAAACCCAGTGGTTATCAAATACTATTGTGAATAAAATTTGGAAGTGGCAGTGAATTTATAGTATACAGCAGCATAGGAACTAGAGATACTAAACAAGAACTATACAATGTTTTATTTAAAGCACAGTAAAAACATCCACTGGTGCTACACCATATATTCTAATATAGCAGCAATAGTTGGTCCAGCAGTCACTGCCATTTTAGAATAGCTGCTAAAATGGTATAAATAATGATATATATTAATGACTAGCACTTTTCAGCTGATTTTATGTAATCCCTTTTTATTAGCTTGATTTGCCCGGGAGTTTATATACTTCTTTAGATGTTTATTATGTCCTGTGTTCTATTTATATTATGTAATAAAAACAGAAAAATAGGATTTTTAATAACAGCTTACCTGTAAAATCTTTTTCTTGGAGTACATCGGGACACAGAGCCTCAATTAATTACTTATTGGGTTATAGCCACCTTCAGGTGTTGACACTGGTAATCAATAAAGTAAGTTGACTCCCCTATATAACCCCTCCTTCCAGGAGTACCTCAGTTTTTGTAGCCAAGCAATATAAGCAATATTGTTATACTCCATAAGACAGAGGGGAGGGACCTCTGTGTCCTATGATATACTCCAAGAAAAGGATTTTACAGGTAAACTGTTATTAAAAATCCTATTTGCTTTATCGTGCATCATAGGACACAGAGCCTCAATTAATTACTTATTGGGACATCCCAAAGCAATGCCACTTGAGGGGAGGGAGACACAGCCGTAGGGCACCCGCAGACCTGAGGACATATAATGCTGCCTGCAGCACACAGGGCCCAAAGGCGATATCCTCATTGCTTCTTACATCCACTTGATAGAATTTCGTGAATGTATGGACTGAAGACCAAGTTGCGGCCATGCAGATCTGAGCAAAGGAGGTCTGGTCACGCACTGCCCAAGAAACACTAACCGCTTTGGTAGAGTGCTCCTTAACTTGAATAGAGGGAATCTTACTCCTTAAATCATAAGTTTAAATTATAACTTTCCGAAGCCACTTAGCAACAGTGGATTTCGACGCTGCCTGTCCTTTCTTAGGACCCTCTGGCAGAATAAATAAGACATCAGTCTTACGAATCTGAGCAGTTTTCTTTAGATAAATTTTCACTGCTCTCATTACATCAAGACAATGTAGTGACTTATCTTGCCTGGAACATGGTCTTGGGAAAAATGATAGCAGGGCAATGTTTTCTTTCAGATGAAAGCCTGAAATCACTTTTGGCAAAAAGCCTGGACGAGGGCGAATATAGCAACAAAAAATATCAGCTACCTAGTCAGGAGGACTAAATGGTTCAAATGGCTGTTTTTGTAACACTGAAACTAAATTCAAGTCCCAAGGCTTTAAGGGTGATTAAACTGGCGGATCAATCCGCATCACTCCTTGCATGAAAAAAACTCAGACTAGAGCACGCGTAGCAATCGGTCTTTGATAAAAAAAACGATAAGGCTGAGATCTGGCCCTTAATACTCAGGGGGCCAACTTCATCTCTACGCCCAATTGAAGAAAGGCAAGAATTCTGCCTATATCTCCGAGGGTTCCAACTCTTGTGCCGCGTACACACGAGCGAACTTTACGGCAGACTTTGCTTGGCGGACTTTTCGCCGGACTTTAAAACGGACGGACTTGCCCACACATGACTGGACTTTCCGGCGGGCTAAGTCCGCCCGTCTTTCCGACGGACTTTCGCCGCAACTCTACACATGGACAAGTCCGTTCATTTTGAACGGACTAGAAAAGGAAGTAAATCTTGCCGCTTTTATCGGCGAGATTGACACCTTGCGAGCCCCGCCGCAGGTCATACCAGGCCCTTAGGTCTAGTATGGATTTTAAAGGGAAGCACCCCTACACCGAAAAAACGGCGTGGGGTCCCCCCCTAAAATCCATACCAGACCCCGATCCGAGAACGCAGCCCGGCCGGTCAGGAAAGGGGGTGGAGAAGCCCCCCCCTCCTGAACTGTACCAGGCCGCATGCCCTCAACATGGGGGGTACCTTGGGGGAGGAGGGCCCAGCGGGGCCCCCCCACCCCAAAGCACCTTGTCCCCATGTTGATGAGGACAAGGGCCTCTTCCCGACAACCCTGGTCGTTGGTTGTCGGGGTCTGCGGGCGGGGGCTTATCGGAATCCGGGAGCCCCCTATAATAAGAGGGCCCCCAGATCCCAGCCCCCCACCCTATGTGTAGGAGTATGGGGTACATGGTACCCCTACCCATTCACCTAGGGAAAAAGTGTCAATAAAACACACTACACAGGTTTTTAAAATAATGTATTAAACAGCTCCGGGGGGGGGTCTTCCTCCGGCTTCGGGGGTCCCTCCGGTTCCACTTCTCCCGGTGTTCCAGTTCTTCGGCCAGCTCCTCCGCTGTCTTCAGGCCGCTCTCTTGCCAGCGGAGTTCCGGACTTCTGGGCTTCTTGTCCAGGAGCCGGCCGAAGAACTGGAACACCGGGAGAAGAGGAACCGGAGGAACCCCCGAAGCCGGAGGAAGACCCCCCCGGAGCTGTTTAATAAATTATTTTAAAAACCTGTGTAGTGTGTTTTATTGACACTTTTTCCCTAGGTGAATGGGTAGGGGTACCATGTACCCCATACTCATTCACATAGGGTGGGGGGCCGGGATCTGGGGGCCCTCTTATTATAGGGGGCTCCCGGATTCCGATAAGCCCCCGCCCGCAGACCCCGACAACCAACAGCCAGGGTTGTCGGGAAGAGGCCCTTGTCCTCATCAACATGGGGACAAGGTGCTTTGGGGTGGGGGGGCCCCGCTGGGCACCCCCTCCCCCAAGGCACCCCCCATGTTGAGGGCATGCGGCCTGGTACGGTTCAGGAGGGGGGGGAGGCACTCGCTCGTCCCCACCCCCTTTCCTGACCGGCCGGGCTGCGTGCTCGGATCGGGGTCTGGTATGGATATTAGGGGGGACCCCACGCCGTTTTTTCGGCGTAGGGGCTTCCCTTTATAATCCATACCAGACCTAAGGGCCTGGTATGCCTCGCGCTCGCCGCAATTGGAAAATTTGTTTTTCCTATTGCAGTGAGCGCGAAATGCAATATCCTGCCCTTGTGTCGTATCTGGTCCATTGGACCAGCATACACACGAGCGGGCTTTCCGTCGGACCAGCACACAGACGAGCGGACTTTCCGCCAGAAACTGAGTCCGACGGAACGATTTAAAACTTGTTTCAAATCTAGGTCCAGCGGGCTTTTGGGAAAAAGTCCGCCGGAGCCTACACACGGTCGGATTGTTCGGAGGACCCTGGTCCGCCGGGCAAAGTCCGCTCGTGTGTACGCGGCATTGGATTCACACCAGAAAACATAAGCTTTCCAAACTCTATAATACAGCTCTGGAAGCTGGCTTCCTTGCGCTGAATAAAGTTGAGACAACTGACCTGGAAAGCCCACGTTTTCTCAGAATGTGGGTTTCAATAGCCAAGCCGTTAAATTTAGCGTTTGTAAAGTAGGATGGAATGTCGCCCCCTGCGAGAGCAGGTCTGGCCTTTGCTCCACAGCCATCTTTACGATTCCAGCATACCATAACCTTCTGGGCCCTGCTGGTGATACCAGAATTACTGACTTTCTTTCCGGTTTGATCCTGCAAGGAAGTCGAGGTAGCAACTTAATCAGGGGAATGCATAGATCAGTGAAAACTGATCCCACAGGGTTACCAGCGCATTCTTTCCTTATGCGAGCAGATCCCTTGTCCTGGACACGAAGTTGTTTTAACTTCATGTTGAATCTGGAGGCTAGAAGATCTATGTCCGGAGTCCCCCATCTTTGGCAAACAGCCTGAAACACTTTGGGGTGAGGAGACCATTCCCCTGGGAATAACTGCTGGCAACTTAGTCCGCCTGCCAATTTTGTACTCCCGGAATGAAAACTGCAGATAGGGATGGGACATTCCTTTCTGCCCAAGTTAGGATATGGTTCACCTCTCTCTGAACTGAGAGACTCTTGGTGCCCCCTTGGTGATTGATATAGGCCACAGCCGTGGCATTGTCGGACTGAATCCGGACAGAACAATTCTTTAACCTGGAGGTCCAGGTTTTCAGAACCAGATACACTGCTTGAATCTCTAGGATGTTGATGGCAGGGCTTTTTCGAGTTTTGACCACTGTTCCGGGACAGCTGTCTTTCTAGTATAGATCCCCAGCCTGAGAGGCTGGCATCTGTCGTTACTACTTTCCAGATCATTTCCGAAGGATTTCCCTTTCAGCAAATTCTGGCTTCGTAACCAACTGAGGCTTTGAGACCCTCCTGGGGTCAGCCTGTATTGGTAAGCCCAAAGCTTGGATCGTCTTGTTCCAAGCAGAGAGGATTCGGTTTTGCAACAGTCTTGAATGGAACTAGGCATAATGAACTGCTTCGAATGAAGCTACCATCTTCCTAACAACCTCATGCAAAGGAGAATTGAAGGATCTGTTTTTGACCTGACCATCCGTACCAGCTCTTGTATGGAGCTGATCTTTGCTGGAGGCAAGACACCCCTTTCTGGGCTGCATCTATGATCAGGCCTAAGTATCCAGCCTTCTTACTGGTTTTAAGACTTCTCTAGGTTGAGCATCCAACCGAGATTTTCCAGGTAACTGGTTGAAATGCGTAAGCTTTGCTTTAAGCAAGTCACTGACTGGTCTATTAACCATAGATCGACTAGGTACACCAACACTGTTATGCCCTGTGCCCTCAACCTGGCTAGAGGTGGGGCCAGTATTTTTGTGAATACCCGGGGTGCTGTGGCTAGCCCAAAGGGAAAAGCCACAAACTGAAACTGCTGTTCTACTTTGAATTGCAGAAACCTTTGGTGAGCAGGAAATATAGGGACATGCAGGTATGCATCCCTGATGTCGATGGACGCCAAAAGTTCTGCCTCCAGTAGGAGGGAGAACACCAGACCTGATCAACTCCATGCGAAAAGAACAAATTTTCAGGAACAGATTTAGATTTTTTAGATCCAGAATGGGAACATTTGATCTCAGAAAATGAGATGGTGGAAACTCCCGAAACTCTAGTTTGTATCCTAGAGTCACTGTGGCGAGAGCCCATCTGTCCTGAGTTTCCATTAGTCAGACTTCTACGTAATGCAAAAGCCTTCCCCCCCACTTTGTTGAGGGGAGATGCCTCTTCATGAAGAGGTCTTCATATTCTGCTTTGCAGTTTTGCAGCTCCAGGTCTTCTTTGAGTCTGGGTCTGACCACGCGATTTTCCTCTGGAATCTGATGGTGAAAGCCGTCGCCGCTGCCTAGAGGCGGATGCACTTGGCGCAGGAGAGAGAGTCCGTTTAAATGAAGGACGTTTAAACTTTGACTGGCACAAAAAAAAAAAAAGTACTCTTTCCACTGGAAATTGTACGTATTTATCCAAACCATCGCCAAATAGTCACTCCCCATGAAATGGGAAAACTAGACAGAAGCTGTTTGCAGGGTGCTTCAGCAGACCAACCGTTTAGCCAAAAGGTCCTATGCATGTGCAATAACACAAGGGCCAGGTGAGACGCCTGGTGAATAAAATCTTTCATAGTATCTATGGTAAGACATAATGCTTTTTTGGCAATTCGGCCAACTCACGGACCTGTTGTGCGGGGAGCTCCTGCTAAGGTAAAAGAAGATTTTAACAGGAATTCCAAACCTTTAACTGTTTTATCTGTTGGATCCTTTAGTATTTGTGCATTGTCCACTGGACAAGGTAAACTTTTATTCGCACTGGAAATCACAGCGTCTACTGCTGGAACTTTCCATTTTTTGGTGAATTTTTCCTCCATGGGATAGAGAACTGAGAAATTCTTTGGGGGGGAAAAATGCTTATTTAGATGATTCCATTCGGTATAAAGTTTCTCTAGCAATGTATGGACAGGAAACGCAAGCACTGGTTGTGAAGGTTTTCAAAGAACCCAAAGAAGAAACCAGACTTTCAGCTGACTCTGTTAGGGGTAGCATGAAAGTGGAGCGCACCATGTCCGTAAGGATTTGTACCTTAGATTGTTTTCTCTGGAGAGGAATAATCTGTTTGCTTTTCTCGATCGATTGAGGGTAATACCTCATCCTGTCCCCCTGCTAAAGGGTCTGGAGTGGGAGATATGGCTCTAGCACACTTCCTATCCCCTACAACGGAGGATGCGAATAAAGCGGCTAATCTTCCGTCTAAGCCTAGCAAGGCAGAGGAAAATACATTTTCAGTCACGTATACAGGGGCTGAAGTGTGACAATCAGTCTTTTACCACCAGCCGGTTCCAACGGCTCACCCTGGCTTGCCATGTCATGTATCTCCGGGGTACGATGACAACGTGGAGGCATGACCGGAGTTCAGTGCCTGGGGGTGGTTTTAGAACCTTAGTTGTCAGCCTTGAAGCCATAGTGCAAAGCACAAAAGCAGAGGCACTCTAAGTTTGTTCTATTTACTTGAACAATAGTAGGAAAAAAACAATGGCAGCATAGAATGATCTAATGCTAAACAATACGTTTTTTCCTGTACTGAATATGCCTGTGTAAACCCCCTCATGTGCACCAACGAGTCTGTGTGGCAGCCTTGCTTTTGCTGCTCCGATAGACACAGTCTGCCAGGTTTAAAAGTTTTTACGTTTTTTTCCCCAGGTGTAAGCCTGATTACTGTGCGCCATGTGTTGTAAGGACACTGAGTCCACACACAGCCCCAACCGCTAAAGCCACGCCTCTTCTCAGTAGTCAGCCTCGTGCGCGTGTGGCGGCTTGGATCGAACACAGCAGAGAAGGAGAGGAGACCACTGCCACGCTGCAATGTCTCTTATCAGTTACCAGCAAGTAATTTACTTGTGCTTTAGTAACAATATATAGACAGGCCGGCGGGTGAGCAGGGGAGGGGGGGTGGTTGGTCGGTTTTACAGATATCCTCCGCTACTCGATCTCCCATTTTAGGAGGGAGGAAAACCCACCCCTCCAGCTGCTGACACACACGCTGTTTTAAGCACTTTAAACAGGGCATTTATACTTTTTTACTCCCTCTAGAGGAGTACATAAGGCATTACAATATATTTAACCACTTTAGGTCCGGGCCATAGCCGAATGACGGCTACAGCGCGGACCTCAATCTCCGGGAGGACGTCATAGGACGTCCTCCCCTGTGCACGCGCACCGCGCGCACCCTGCAGGGCACGCGGCGTGCGCGCTGTGATCACCGAGTCACGGAGACTCGGATGATCACAGATCCGAGTAAGGGGCCGATCCCGGCCCCTTACCATGTGATCAGCTGTCAGCCAATGACAGCTGATCACATGATGTAAACAAAACACGGTGATCGGTTTCGTTTTCTCCTCACGCTGAGAGCGCGAGGAGGAAAAAAAGCCGATCACAGGCTTATGTGAAAGGGACATCGGTCCCGAAGAGGAAGGAGGCACAGATGCCTCATCTGTGCCTCCAAGTGCCATTTGTTATTGCCACCTGCCAGTGCCCACAATTGCCACCAACAATGCCCACAATTGCCACCTAGCAGTGCCACCTAGCAGTGCTGCCATCAATCAGTGCCCAATCAGTGCCCAACACTGCCACCCATCAGTGCCCATCACCGCCACCCATTAGTGCCCATCACTGCCACCTCATCAGCGTACATCAACGAAGGAGAAAAATTACCTGTTTGCAAAAATTTATAACAAAATATAAAAAAAAAAAAATTTTTTTTTTTAAATTCTGTCTTTTTCAATTTTTTTTATCAAAAAATAAAAAACGCCGAGGTGATCAAATACCATCAAAAGAAAGCTCTATTTGTGGGAAAAAAATTATAAAAATTTCATTTGGGTACAGTTTTGTATGACCGCGCAATTGTCATTCAAAGTGCGACAGCGCTAAAAGCTGAAAATTGGTCTGGACAGGAGGGGGGTTTAAGTGCCCAGTAAGCAAGTGGTTAAAGAAAAGTCATAGGTGGCCTTTGCAGTCCCTATGCTTTTCTCCTCCCTTTTCCTCGCTGCGGGATACTGCTGTACACAGACAGATCTAAACTTCACCACGGCAGGCAGCGTGGTTAAACCTTCAAAGACTGGGGCCTTTTAACCGCTTCAATACCGAGCCAATTCTGACACTTTGCTCCTACATGTAAAAATCATTTTTTTGCTAGAAAATTACATAGAACCCCCAAACATTATATATGTTTTTTTAGCAAAGACCCTAGAGAATACAATGGCGGTTGTTGCAACTTTTTATCTCACACAGTATTTGCGCAGGAATTTTTCGAACACGTTTTTTTTGGGAAAAAAACTGTTTTGTGTTTAAAAAAAAAAACAGTAAAGTTAGCCCAATGTTTTTGCATTTTGTGAAAGATGAAGTTACGCCGAGTAAATAGATACCTAACATGTCACGCTTCAAAATTGCACACGCTCGTGGAATGGCGCCAATGTCCGGTACTTAAAAATCCCCATAGACGACGCTTGAATTTTTTTTACTGGTTACATGTTTTGAGTTACAGAGGAGGTCTAGGGCCAAAATTATTGCTCTCGCTCCAACGTTCGCGGCGATACCTCACATGTATGGTTTGAACACCGTTTTCATATGTGGGCGGGACTTACGTATGCGTTCGCTTCTGCATGCGAGAAAACGGGGACAGCGGCGCTTTAAAAAATTTTTTTTTTTTATTGTTAATTATATTTTATTTTTTTTATTTTGACACTTTTTTGAAAAAAAAAATTGATCACTTTTATTCCTATTACAAGGAATGTAAACATCCCTTGTAATAGCAATATGACATGTCAGGTGCTCATAATAGTGATATATGGGGTCAATAAGACCCCATATCTCACCACTAGGCTGGGAAGCCTGAAATAAAAAAAAAAAAAAAAAAAAAAAAAAAGATCGCCGCTTCCCAGCCGAAGCAGCGCCGTTTTTTTGAATGGAGAGGCCGGGCGTGACGTCATAACATCGCGCCCGGCCTCCGACGATCATAGAGACTCCGGGGACCATCTGGTCCGCCGGAAATCTCTATGATCTACATCCAGTGCCGGCGGATCTACTCTCCGCCTCATCGATCGTAACGGTGAGTCGGAGCAAGCACCGGAGGGCGGCGGGAGGGACGCCCCCTCTCGCCTCCCATAGGAATGATCAATCGGCGGAACGGCCGTTATGATCGTTCCTATGGTGTAGAGATTTGCTGGCTAAAACCAGCAATATCTGAATTATGTCTGTAACTACAGGCATCATTCAGATATACCTGCTCAAAGCCCAGGACGTCATATGTTGTCCGTGGGCTTGAAGTGGTTAATAGGGGGTCCACTCCTTTGGACCATGTATAGCACCCCTCAGGACAACTTTAGGTAATGTAGCAAGACCAAAAAAAAAGAGTCCTGGTTCCTAGGGTCCAGCCCTCAAAGAGAAGCATTACAGGCAAAACCTCGTTTTTCTATGCAAGGCCCGGGTACCATCCTGGAGCCGCAGTGGCGGGAAGGATCCGGTCTTGGAGGTTTTTTTAAATCCAGCAGTGATCCCTCTTGGAGCTCCGCAGAGCACATCTTCACTTGTGCCAACACATTTAGACACTGGCAAAAAAACTGAGGTACTCCTGGAAGGAGGAGGGGTTATACAGGGGAGTCAACTTCTTTTATTGATTACCAGTGTCAACACCTGAAGGTGGCTATAACCCAATAAGTAATTGAGGCTCTGTGTCCTATGATGTATGATAAAGAAATTGGGATAATTTCAGTTTTAGGTCATCCATTTCTTACAATATACAGCTACTCTGTGTAACTAATATAGGCTAGTATATTACTGAATACATTCCTAGAAGCAGCATCTGACATGACCCAAATCATTCAGAGTTTGGCCAAGTTTACACTTTCAATTGGAGCGCGTTTACAAGTTAAAAACATTTTTTTTTGCTAGAAAATTACTTAGAAAAAAATGTATAATGTTTGAGGGTTCCAACACCCTATAGAATCAAAATGGCGGTCGTTGCAATACTTTGTCACACCGTATTTGCGCAGCTGTCTTACAAGCGCACTTTTTTTTGGAAAAAAATACACTTTTTTAAAATAAAAAATAAGACAACAGTAAAGTTAGCCCAATTTTTTTTATATTGTGAGATAATGTTACGCCAAGTAAATTGATACCCAACATGTCACGCTTCAAAATTGTACCCGCTCGTAGAATGGCGACAAACCTTAATCCTTAAAAATCTCCATAGGTGACATTTAAAAAATTCTACAGGTTGCATGTTTTAAGTTACAGAGGAGGTCTAGGCTAGAATTATTGCTCTCGCTCTACCGATCGCAGCGATACCTCACATGTGTGGTTTGAACACCGTTTTCATATGCGGGTGCTACTCACGTATGCGTTCGCTTCTGCACGCGAGCTCGTCGGGACGGGGTGCTTTTAAAAAAAAATGTTTATTATTATTATTTATTTTACATTTTATTTTTACACGGTTTTAAAAAAAAAAATTGTCACTTTTATGTAATGTAAACATCCCTTGTAATAGAAAAAAGCATGACAGGACCTCCTAAATATGAGATCTGGGGTCAAAAAGACCTCAGATTTCATATTTAGACTAAAATGCAACAAAAAAATATAAAAAAATAAAAAATTGTTATTTAAAAAAATTATTTAAAAAAAATGGCCCTTTAAAAGCTGTGGGCAGAAGTGACGTTTTGACGTCGCTTCTGCCAAGCAATTGTATGGAGACGAGTGGGGGCCATCTTACCCTCACTCGTCTCCATGCACAGCTAACGATAGGATGTGATCGCCTTCACCGCTGCCAATAGCTTCAGTAAGCGGCAGAGGGCACCGGATCGCGGCAGAAGGGGAGGCCCCTCTCTCGCCGCCGATTAAAGTGATCTCGCGGCGAATCCACAGCAGAGACCACTTTGATCTTGTAGCGGACCGCCCGCTGAAGACGAGGATACCGGGGTTATGGCAGCTAGCTGCTGCCATAACAACCATATCCTCCTTCAAAGCACTGACGTAAAACGACAGTGGGTGATCCGTAAGTGGTTAAAGTGGTTGTAAACCCTAGGACAAAAAAAAAAAAAACACCCGCAAGACAAAGGCATAATGAGCTAGTATGCTATGCAGGTGTTTTTTTTTTTTTAACTTACCTGAGATCCTTACTTTTTACTTACCTTACTTTTTTTTAATTATTTACCTGAGATCGAAACCCCTGCAGCCGTCCTCGTACACCTCTCCGGCGGCCGACATCGCTTCCGGAGTTCCTTCCGGGTATTGCGGGCTCCGGCTGTGATTGGCCGCAGCCACATTGACGTCACTCCTGCGCATGCGCGCGGGAGCTGCCGTTAACGGTACACTCACTGAAGCAACGGCACATATGTACCATTGCTTCAGTGTGGTCATCGGCACATGCAAATACAGGGGATATCTCCTAAACCGTTCAGGTTTAGGAGATATCCTGAGTAGCTACAGGTAAGCCTTATTATAGGCTTACCTGTAGGAAAAAGTGTGTTGTAAGGGTTTACAACCACTTTAAAGTGGTTGTAATCCTTCACATATACCCAGTGAAGCAACTGGCTTCAGGTGATACAGAGATAAAACAAATCCTCTTACATAAAGTTGTACCTGTCCATCTCCAGTCTTCTCTTCAGCTGTTCAAATTCCATAATGTATAAAGCTTGTCTGAGCTGTCAGAAAAAAGGGGGCGGAGATCTGAAATGACACTTTACAGAGCTTAGTGAGTAGAGCTCTGAAAGATGACTGGAGGGAAGGGACACACACCCCTTCATACATCACATAGGAACAGAGATGAGTCTGCCATTCAGCTTGATTTTGTTCCCTTTTCACCTTTTCTCTCTTGGTGTCAGGAAAACCTGTCAGAAGTAGCTCATGTTGATAGCAGAGGAACAAAGCAGCAGACAGAAATTACACTTGGTACACACTATAGAGTAATATGCTTTGTTCATATTTGATGTCTGAGGTTTACAACCACTTTACATGAAATGTACCTGTATGTCACATTTGAGGATGTGGATGTACCCGGTACCATTTTTTAGAGTTGCGTTTGGCTTTCTAGTGAGAACTACTGAAGCAACTCAGCAGCCCCTCGGCCGTTATCACCAGGCTCAGGAAGGGACGCCCCCCCTCCTCTCCCGTCCCACCGGGAGACTCAAGCGACCAGCTGGGCTATCTGCCAGCTGGCCAGAGATCCGAACAAAGCCAGAATTGGCTTTGATCAGGTCTCCGATGTAAAAACCCGGAAGCGACGTCACTTCCAGTTTACTCGGCTGCCAATGGCGCTGATTTAAAAAAAAAAAAAAAAAATCACCATTCCCGATGTTGGCATTTTGAATACTTTTAAGTGCAACGGGGGCTTTTAGACCCCAGATCCCTCCATAAAGAGTACCTGTCACCACCTATTACTGTCACAAGGGATGTGACAGCAATAAAAGTGATCAGATTTTTTTTTTTTAAAGACACAGTGTAAAAAACCAGGAGTTAGACTTACTGATAACTGTTTCTGGGAGTCGTCCAGGACAGTACTAGAGAGAAAGGCTCCACCTCTGGAGGCAGGGAACACAAGGATTAAATCCATAAAGGGCGGCTCCCGTCCCTCTTCCCCAGTCTTTTATCCGAGAACTTTCCCGGAACAGCTTCTGAAACAAACACACTCCTCCAGGGTTATAACAGCATATAGGGAGGGAATCCCTGCTGTCCTGGACGACTCCCAGAAACAGAGTTCCCGGTAAGTCAAACTCTGGTTTTCTCTAGTTGTTTGTCCAGGACAGCACTAGAGAGGATCAACGAGAACTTACCAGATTGGGGGGGGGCCTCGCTAATGGGGGGCAGCTCGCTAATGTGTCTGGCTGTGGAGATTGCCACTAAAAAGACAGCTTTGAGAGTGGCCCACTACTTTAACCACTTCCCACCCGACCACTGCACATAAACGGCTGGGTGAGAGCTCCCTCCTGAGTGGACCTTCCCGAATGTCCTTCAGAAGGAGTAGGATCGTGCGATCCCAATGCGCGAGTGTCCTCCGGAAACGCTGCATCTCGGAACGGCAGGAGGGTACTGTAATTTGCCCGCCTGATCCGCATGATGGCTGTGTCTAATCACAGCCATCGTAATGTAAACAGAGGGGGAGGGGTGGCGTCTTACAGGGGATTGTGCCGCTGTGTTTCCGTGCAGCGGCACAATCCCGATCTGCCTGTGTCCTTCAGAGACAGGAGAGTTGTACAAGACAGGAGGGCTCTGTGATTGGCCCTCCTGATCACATGACGACTGTGTCCAATCACAGTCATGTAATGTAAATAGAGAGCGGTTGTAACTGCTCACATCTCTTCCTCTCCTCACACAGAGCCTGTCAGTGAGGAGAGGAAGAGAGACCTGTGCTGCTGCCGGGAGATCAGTGAGTTTTTAGCTGTTTGTCTACTGTTTACCCACTGATTACCCAGCTAGTGTCCCCAAAACAGTGAAAACACCTGTCATACAGTGAACATCTGTCCGCCAACAGCTGGCACATCAGCCACCCACCATCTAACACATCTGCCGCCCGCCATTATCAGGAACATCTGCCCGCCATCATCAGGCACAAAACAAAAGAAAATACCGCGCTAAACCTAAAAATTAAACAAATTGTGACAAGCTGCAGTTCAAATTTGTAAGATATATACAAAACACAGTGACAAAGAGTAGGAAACTGTGCTAAAAAAAATTAATAAAAGTACTCAGGTAAGTGTGTTGCAACAACTTAACAAATAAAAATAAAGTGATCAATCCCCAAATACAGAGGATAACCAGTGGAAATATATGAATAAAGTCCAGTGAAGTAAAAAAGGATAAATCGATCATTCATAGAGATCTCTCTCTCTATATATACACACACACACACACACATATATATATATATATATATACACACACACATATATATATATATATATATATATATATATATATAAATATACACACATATATATATATATATATATATATATATATATATATATATATATATATATATATATATATATATATATATATATATACACATACATACATACATACATACACACATACATACACACACATATACATATATATGCACGCCTACCAGAAGGCAAGCAACATCAAGTCTGTAATCTAGATCGATATCCGGACATCAGACCAGCACCAGCAGCAAATCACTTGATGAAGGTAAGGATAAGCCGGGAGATCAAGGCTCGGTGGAAGGACCGATTTTATTATAAGTAAAAAATATGCACTTGCAACACAGTAGAAGATCAAAAACTCGTGGAAAATGCCAGCCGGCTAGCAGACACCCGTCCACACACACGCTACACCGCGATGACATCAGCCATCTGGCACATCTGCCGCCCGCCATCTGACACATCTGCCCGCTAGCATGACTAAAAGATTCTACAACGCCGAGGAGGCTCTCTAGATGCTCCAGAGTGTGTCGGACGAGAGTAGCGGGGAACTCTCTCCGTCAGACTCGGATAGCGACTATGAGCCAGTGGAAAGCAGTGGCTCCGAGATGGAAACCGAGGAAGATGGATACCTAAGATGGAGAATCGGGAGATATGAGCAGGAGCAGACATCCACCAGCAGCGCAGCACTCCAGGATGATATGCAGGCATCCACCAGCAGCGCCGCACTCCGGGATAGGCAGGCATCCACCAGCAGTTCTGCAACCTTCCTAGAGGATAGGCCAGATGCTAGCAACGGAGCATCCCATCGAGGCAGAGCTCATACTAGCCTCCCAGTTCTACTGTATCCAACATGGCTGCCCGATACGTCAGTGGAAATTGTAAATTCCCCTTTTTACAGCCCAGCTGTAAATTTATTATTTTCATGTATTTTTTACCGATGATCTCTTAAATTACATTGTGGAGCAATGTAATCTAAATGCCAGCCAACAATCCAAATTCTTCATATGCCCATCCTTTTGTTTGTAAACCCCTCACCGTGGAAGAATTAAAAATTTTCCTTGGCCCAACCCTCAACATGTGGCTGACAAAAAAAAAAAAAAAAAAAATGAACTCCATACCTACTGGTCTACCCAACCTATCCACCACATGCCAGTCTATTCGTCATTGATGCCTAGAACCCATTACGAGATGATTATGAGAATTTTTAATTTTTTTTTACAACAACGCCTCCCTCGTAATTATCCGTCCTCATGCACACGGACGTTTTTACAGCTGCTTCTTTGAGCTTTTTTTGCAGCTTAAAAAGGCCTGTCTATGTATGGCTTCATGCCCACCTAAGCGTTTGAGCTGCAAGTGGCATAGGCGTTTTTAAGCTGTAAAAAAAACCCAGGACCAGTGGGTTCTGAGAGACGTTTTTCAGCTGTAAAAACGCTCTAACGCTGAAAAACGCTCAAAAACGTCATTCACCAACGTTTTTTAGCGTTTTTGATCCATTGAAAAAAAAAAAAAAAAAAAAAAAATTTGAAAAAAAAAAACGCTCAAAAACGCTAACGCGGAAAAACGCTCAAAAACGCTATTGCAAAAACGCTGAAAAACGCTGAAAAAAGTTAAAAAAAATCACTGCAAAGATACTGGCGTTTTCATAACGTTTTTTTAACAGCCTGTGTGCATGAGGGGTCCCAGTTATGATAAATTATTCAAAATTTGGCCCCTAATCAATTTTTTTGGCGCCAGCTTCAAGCAGATGTTTGCCCTTGATATAAATATTTGTGTAGATGAATCCCTAGTACACTTCACCGGAAGACTTGGAATAAAGCAATACCTCCCCACTAAAAGCTAGACATGGGGTAGAATTTCATAAGGCGTGTGACAGGGCCACGGGTTACACATATGACTATCATTTATGAGGGAAAAGACAGACAGCTAAACCCCCCTGGATGCCCTACTTACATGGGAACAAGTGGCAAAATTGTCTGGCAGCTGATCGAACCATTGCTTGGGAAAGGTTACTACCCATAGACAATTTCTAAACGAGTCTCCCACTTTTCCGCCATTTGTACCAAAAGAAGACTGTGGCCTGTGGGACAGCACGGACCAACCGAAAAAGGCTTCGCACTGAGATTGGTCGCCAAGAAATTGAAACAGGGTGAAATGGCCAGTATGCGGACTGAAGAGGTACTAGCGCTGAAGTAGAGAGAAAAAAAAAAAAAAAGATGTCTACATCCTTTCCAAAATGCATGATGACACCTTGGTGGAACTGCAAGAAGAAAAGACCCCATCCAGAAGCCAAAATGTGTGCATGAGTATAACCTATACATGGGGTGGGGGGTGGATATGAATGACCAGATGATACAGCCCTACTTGGCCACCAGGAAATCACTGTTTTGGTACAAGTCGCCATTTATTTGATGCAACTAGGACTGTTTAATTCGTATATTATTTTTTATAAGTGCACCCAAAGCTCCCTAACTATTCTAAAATTCCAAGACGACGTTATCACAGCCCTTCTCTATCCCCATGGCCAAGCCCCTCGACTAATTTGCTCCGATACCTTAGCCAGAATCCATGAAAGGCACTTTCCTGAAATCCTCCCTCTTACCCAAACAGGTTGCAAACCCCCCAAAAAATGTGTGTGTTCAAGTAGAGGAATTCGCCATGACACCCGATACTACTGTCCCCAATGGCCCTCCCAGCCAGGCCGCTGTATTGGAGAGTGTTATCGGAGCCATCATACTTCACTACATTATCAGTAAAGTGAAGAGGATTTTTTTTTCCAGTTTCCACTATCTGCCATTTCTGTGAATGACCCGGACTGTTAACGACTATGCCTCTGCCAAACATGTTTCTGCCTACAAAGTGAATTGACCTCGGCCTGTTAAACGACCATGCTTTTTGCCTGCCTCCTGAACTGATCATTTGCCCTGCCACTGTACAGCACAGGGGTCCCACATATGTGAGGGGCTCCAGAAAAAGTTTTCCAAATGGAGAAAACGTTTTTCTCTGGGTTTTTAGTTTTCTCGGATTAGAGTATGGAGACTCGGAGGCTTCGTAGAGTTTTGGGTGGGAAGAAGCCTCTACCCCTGTCCTCAGTTCTTACCTGACCAAGGCCCAATGTTATAGTGCTGCCTGCTGCCACCTGAACTGTTCATGCCTCTGCTTGCCACCTGAACTGGCCATGCCTTTGCCTTCCACCTGATCTGCCTGCTAAACCTTGGACTGTACTGAACCATGTTCATACTTTTCCATATCTGTCTGCTGCCTGGAAAATTCCTGGACATTTCCTTTGGCTGTCTGGACAAATGCTTTGACTGCTTTGGAACGGTATTCCTGCCTGCTAAAACCACAGGTGAGCCTTTTTTTTTACCCTTTGCTCAGCAGAATGTATTTTGGGGTATAATTCTTGGTGTGTACATGCTATGTGTTAGAAGCCGGAAGCTGCTACTTGCATGTTGGGCCTATGTATGTGGCCAGGTAGTGGAAAAGTCTCACACATAGGGTGTCGCCATACTCAGGACGAGTAGCAGAATGTATTTTGGGGTGTCATTTTGGCTATGTACATGTAACTTTGTGAGAAAAAAAAAAGTTTTCATTTTCTTTCCACATTTTCCAAAAACTTTTGGAAAGAAATGACATGTTCAAGAGACTCATTATGCCTCACAGAATATAAATTGGGGTGTTTTTCTTTCCAAAATGAAGTCATTTTGTGGATAATTCCATTGTCCTGGTGCTCCAGGGGCCTTCAAAAATGTGATAGGTACTCAGGAAATGAAATGTGTAATGTATGCCTTTAGAACGCCTGATGGTGCTACATGGATGTTGGGCCTTTGTATGTGGCCAGGCTGTGAAAAAGTCTCACACATGGGGTATCACCATACTAAGGACAAATAGAAGAATGCATTTTGGGGTGTAATTGCAATTACGCCTGCACTGCGTGTGAGAAAAAACTTGTAAATATGACAATTTAGTGAAGAAAAAAATATATATTTCTTAATTTTCCAAAGCATTGTGGGGAAAAAATTGCAACTTCAAAAAATTCACTATGCCTCTTACTAAATACCTCAGACTATCTTCTTTCCAAAAAGGGGTCATTTGTACTTTCCTGACATTTTAGGGCCTCAAGAAATGAGATAGGCCACCAGTGCATTAGGATTGATACATTTACAATAATGCGTAGCATAGCTTGTAGACTCTAACTTTCACACAAACCAATGATCATACACTTATCAGGATTTTTTTTACTAAAGACATGTAGCAGAATACATTTTGGTCTAAATTTTCGAAAAAATTAGATTTTTTGGTTTCTTATAAAACAAAGTAGAACATTTTTTTTTTTTTTCCAAAATATTTGCTTGTTTTTCGCTTATATCACAAAAAATAAAAAATGAAGTGGCGAATAAATACCACCAAAAGAAAGCTCAATTTGTGTGAACAAAATGATAAAAATGATAAATGATAAAAAATTCATTTGGGTACAGTGGCTACTTCCTTAAAGAACCTGCTGACTATCAAGTCTATCGCCAGGGGTTGCTCCAAAAAAAAAAAAAAAAAAAAAATAGAAAAGGCCAATACCTGAACTTTCAATGCACTAATGGCCAGTCCTTGGTCCACGCCATCTTGTAAAAACTCCAAGACGGCTGGAATACCTGCAGACACCTTCTTGGTTTCTAACCATGAATGAAAAACTTTCAAAAATGTACCAAATTGCTTGGGTTACCTTCTTTTTACTGGAAAGAATTGTATTTACCACCCTGTCCGAGAGCCCCTTAGACTTCAGGAGGCTTTCCTCAGACACCAAGCTGACAATTTCAGGCTCTGTATTTTTGGCAACAGGACTGGGCCCCGAGATAGCAAATCCTTCCTCTCGGGCAGCATGAGGGGAGGCTCTCCTGCCAGGCTTAGCAGTGTGGAGAACCAGGGGCCTCTTCGGCCAATACGGGACTACTAGGAACATTGTGGTGCGCTCTTGAACAAACTTTCCCAGGACCAGGGGACTAAGTTTGAACAGGGGGAAGGCATAGCATAGGTGAAAAACCACTTTTGGGCAAAGGCATCTATCCCCTTGGCCCCCACTTCTCTTTCCAACCAGAAGTACACTGGAATCTTGGCATTTGACTTGTTGGCGAACAAATCCACCTCTGGAAGGCCCCATTTCTCTGTCACTAGCTGGAAGACTTCCCTAATCAGTGACCATTCCGATTCGTATACTTGGTGTCGGCTCAAAGTCCGCCAGATAACTGTCTGCTCCCTTTAGATGAACTGCAGATATTGACCTCAGGTTCCTCTCGGCCCAAGAAAAGATTGTGCTCGCAAGCCTGATTAAGGACGGACACCTTGTTTGTTTACATAAGAGACTGCTACCACACTGTCCGAGAAGACTTGTACATGGTGACTCTTCAGCTCTTTGGCGAATGCCCTTAGCGCCTCCCAGATTGCTGGTAACTCCCTCCAGTTGGCTGATCTTTGGGATTGTTTGTTCCCAGCGCCCTTGGGCTACTCCTGACCCCCAGTGGACCCCCCAGTCCCAGGCGTCCGTGGTGATACAGAGAGACACTGGAAGAGACCATTGTAGACCCTGCATAAGGTTCTCTTAGTCCCTCCACCACCTCAGAGACCTCTTGGACTTCGGAGACAGGCGGAAGGTTACATCCAGCGATTCCTGTGTCCCATCCCAGCTGTTCAGGATATTGGCCTGGAGACACCTGAAATGGGCCCTTGCCCACGGTACTGCTGGAATTGTTGATGCCAGAAGACCTAGACCCGACATGGCCAAACGGATGGATACTGCCAGATTGTTCTGAAAAAAGGCTGCTGTCGCCTTTACCTTTTCTACTTTGTGAGATAGTTCTTCTGCGTCACAGAGTTCACCAAGAACCCTAGGTACTGCAAGGCCTGCGCCGGGGTTAGGTTTGATTTCTCCCTGTTTATCAACCACCCCAGCTCTTCCAGAAAGGAAATGGCCACCCGCAGTACTATAACATCTCCTTGGAGCATGGGAGGGTGCAAAAAATAGAAGGTCGTCTAAGTATAGGATGACTGAGATTCCTTTTAGTCTCAGGGGGGCCAGTGCCTCTGCCAGGACTTTCGTAAAAATCCTGGCGGAGGACGACAGGCTGAATGGCAGGGCCCTGAATTGGAGATGTCGGATCTTCTTTCCCCACTTGATCGCCACCCTCAAAAACTCTTGAGATTCTTCGTGGATCAGGATGTGCAAATAAGATCAGATCGAGGAAAGCCATGATGCAATCCGGGGGAAGAATGGACTTCACTGTAAAGATTTTTTCCAGCCAAATTTCCTTGTAGATCACCCATTTGTTCAGTGACTTAAAGTTCAATATTAGGCAGAATTTTCCTGACGGTTTTCGTACCACGAAAATGTGTGAATAGAAACCCTGATTTATTTCTCGCTGTGGCACTGGAATAAAGACCCGCTGGTCTATCAAGTCGCCAATTTGGGACAAGGCTGTCGTTTTCTGAGGATCCCTGGGACGGGTGGTTACGAAAGTCCTTGCGGGTGGCGTGCCCTTGAACTGAATTTGATAGCCTTCCCTGATTATCCTCAGTATAAATCCATTTGGGGTAGTCTTTTCCCACTGTGGGAGGAACTGCCCCAATCTCCCTCCCACGGGGACTAAGTCATTGGTATTTTGTGGTTTTCTTAGGAGAAGAAAACAGGATACCTTTCTGCTTCCCCCTTCCCCACTGTTTTAGTGGCTGACCCCTTAGGAGTCTGCCCCTGCAACGACCCTTGCCTTAGGAGGCGAAAAAAAAGTTTTCCTGCAGCCTTCTTATTTTTAATAGGAAAAGCTTTCTTCTTGTTGGCAGTTCGGTCTAGAACTTTTCCTAGATCATTTCCGAGAAGAATTTACTAGGGCTGCGGCGTTTGCCGATAGCTTGACCAACTCTGCAGAAGCATCTGCCATATAACCTGCTGCCTTGTGCAGCATGGGTAGGGAATCTAAAATCTCCTTCTGGGAGGTCCCACCTTTAATATCTAGTGTCTCATAAATCACCCCCAATAAGGCGTCCACCTCCTCGAGCGAAAGCCTGTATCTAGGTGACCTTTTTCCCATGGCTTGGAGTATCTTTGGATGACGCCATTTCACTTAGCTCCTCCAAAGAATCTGATTCCTCTGGGGCTGAAACGTTTGTTTTTTTGGGAGGGTTTCAAGGTTCGACAGTATTGATTTTATAGCCTTCATTTCTTTAACGTCAGAAATCAATTCTTTACATGCCCCCAGTGCCTCCTTGCATACCAATCAATACAAGGTTTACAGAGCGGTTTGTTCCACCCTTCTTTGAATTCAGTTGTACAAGACGGACACCTCCTTTCTCACCCCCCGACTTCTCTGGTTCTTTGGGCTGAGCCTGAAGCAAGAGAAGGAGTAAATGTTGTCAGTTACCATGAATAATATGTGTACCTCCACCGACACCCATGTGCACCCCCACCAGCCGTGACCAGATTTGCAAGACTCTAGCCCGGATCCGGCAACACCCAAAAAAAGGGGGGAAAAAGGGGAGAAAAACGGGGGGGGGGGGGGGAAAGGGGGGGCGACCTGCACTGAGTCCAATCCCCCCCCCCCGTAGGCCAAACCACCCCTGTCTCTGCCTACCTGAGCTGGGCTGACACCACTGCCACTCTGCTCTACTGGGTACATGTCCTCCTGAAGCACTGCGCCGTTGGTGGATCCAGGGAGGTCAGTGGCTGGCTTTTTAAATAAACCACCATGATCTGGCGTCCACGCTCCTCGAGAGACCCGGGAACAGAAGTTATGCGCCGGAAGTGACCCCCTCCTCTATGCGCTACAAAGGCCGGAACTCGAAGCCTACGCCCGCCCCCGCCGTACTCCCACCAAATCAGTATCTGGCCAGCTGAGAGAACATTCCCCTCGCTGCAAATACAGCACGAGGAGCGTCCAGCCCTCCCTGGGCTGATGTGGAGGAAAAACGCTGGTCTCAGCCTGCCTTTTGCCTGACCAGGGGACCCATGAGCCACCATAACCAAAGGCACTTTGCAGACCTCCCCCCTCCCCTTAGGCAGTCCTAGGTACTGGGGGGGAAGACAAGAGCTCCATCCAGCCTCCTCCTCCTCCGGTGGAAGAAACACAAATACTGGGGAAGAGGGACAGGAGCCGCCCTTTATGGATTTAATCCTTGTGTTTCCTACCTCTGGAGGTGGAGCCTTTCTCTTTAGTGCTGTCCTGTACAGACGACTAGAGAAAAATAAAGAAGAAAAAAAAGTTTTAAGAGTCCCCGTGCACCAAAGAAAATGTATATGCAAGTCGCACCCGCAAATATAGACGGTGTTCAAATCACACGTGAGGTATTGCCGCGATCATCAGAGTGAGAGCAATAATTCTAGCAAAAGACCTCCTCTAACTCTAAACAGGTAACCTTTACAATTTTTTTAAAAGCGTCGCCTATAGAGATTTTTAAGTACCGTAGTTTGTCGCCATTCCACGCGTGTGCGCAATTTTAAACCTTAACAGGTTAGGTATCCATTTACTCGGCGTAACATCTTTCACAATATACAAAAAAATTGGGCTAACTTTACAGTTAGTGTTTTTTAAATCCAGTGAAGTGTATTTTTCCCAAAAAAAATTGCGTTTGAAAGACCGCTGCTCAAATACTGTGTCATTGCTAAAAAAAATATATATAATGTTTGGGGGTTTCAAGTAATTTTCAAGAAAAAAATACTGATTTTAACTTGTAAGCAACAAGTGTCAGAAATAGACTTGGTCCTTAAGTGGTTAAACTATAAAAGGCAGCCCAAACAGGGTTGTATACTTGCCACGGCCACAATGCTTTAAAACCCCTTGGATATACCCCTTTGAAATGACCTGCCTAAGATGATACTCAGAGGAAACAAATCTTCCTAAATAAGTTGTGCCTGTTTATCTGCAGCCTTCTAGCCTCTACAGCCTTCTAAAAAAAAAAACACATTTTATACAGCATCTCTCAGCTCTGGAAAACAGGGGGCAGGGATCTAAAGTCACACAATACAGAGTCCAGTAAGGAAAGTTCTGAACCTGGAGGGGACACAACCCTCTTCCCCCTTTACACAGGTAATGACGCACAGCTGTTAATTACAGGCTGTTTGCTGGAGCTCTCTGAAGCAGCAGAGAAATCACACTCTGGATAGCGGCATGTACACAATGTAGAAGGTTGTGCTTTGTTCATTACTAATGTCTGAGGTTTACAACCACTTTAAGCAATGGGGCCATGATGCAACTGCCCTGCAATGCAGTTGGTAAGGAGGTAACATCACCTCATCACTGCCTGTCAAACACCCTCTGAAAAGCATTCTACCGCAGATCACGCTTTAGAGGCCAATGCACGTGTAAACGAGTCCTCACAGCTCCTTAGTTTGAAAATACACTTAAAGTGAAATTTAGGATAAACCTCCAACAGCAGAATACTCCTGAAGTTTTTTTTTTTTTTTTCTGTGATCTGAATTTGTACCTACAATTAAGGTTTTAATTCAACTTGCTGCTCACAGCGCTTCTTTTTTTTTTTTTTTTACTGTTGTGGGAAGCGGCGGGGGGGGGGGGGGGGGGGGGGGTTACTGCTACTGGCTAGTCACATCAATAGGATGTTGTCGGAGAATGGATTTTTTTTTCTGGTTGCAGTGCCAAGCCAAAACATTTTGGGCATTTTAAAGCATTTTTTATTAGTCCTACCAAGAATTGACAATATTGCAGCTTACCTGTCCTTAGATGTGGTGGCCGCATTTGTTTTCTTTTTTTTACACTTTTTCTCCCTTTATTTTAACCTGGTAAATTTGCTACTAAAACACATCTTGTCCTAGTGGACAACTGTACTGAACAGCATTGTCCCCCTAGAAAAGAGTATGTTTGGACCACATAACACCTTCCTCTTCTCAATAAAAGGGGTGGTGTTTTGTAGTTCACCGAGATTGCAGGGAACCATGCTAACTGATAACAGTCCAGAGAGCACAGTTACCAGCCCACAAGGTTTCGGTCAGGAAGAACAGATATTTAAAAAAAATTGCACTTGTCAAACAGATGTAAAAAAAAAACTAAAAGTCTTTTATTAGTATATTTAACAGAATAAAAGATCAAATAGGAGAAAAAGTGTATGTAAACAATACCTTAATAGAGAAAAAAAAAAAAAACAGGCACAAACAAAAAGACTTTACCCTTACATATTTATTACTACATTCTGTGTTTTGCCTGAAGGCAACATCGGACATTTTTAAAGCTTATATGCAAAAATCAAAATGTTTTAACTCACATTCATCTTTCATATAATAAGGCCTCATGCACACTGGACATTTTTACAGCTGCTGTTTTTGGCTTCAGACAGTTTTTTCTACAGTCAAACTCCCCAGAAGTTTATCCTATGTGTTCATGCACACACAGGCTGTTATCAACTGTTTTTGGCTAGGGCATTTTTTTGGCTGTAAAAAAAACCCAAAACTAGTGGGTTCTGAGAGGAGTTTTTCAGCTGTAAAAACGCTCTAACGTCAAAAAACGCAGATAAATGCTCAAAATAGCGGCTCACCAGCTTTTAATGTTTTTGATCTCATTGAAAAAAAAACGCTTAGAAATGCTAACCTTGAAAAACGATATTGCAAAAACGCTGAAAATGTTTGAAAAACTCACTGCAAAGCTATTGGCGTTTTTATAATGTCATTATAACGTCCAGTGTGCAAGAGGCCTAAAGAGCAAATTAAGTGCTGTCTTTCATCTACTCCATTGGAAGCTTCAAGTGCAAGGCAGTTCTCAGAATTTTAAATAAAACCCAGTTTATCAATATTTGGTGTAGCGTATAATAAAATGTTTACAAATCAGACTTAAACAGATAATAAATCTGAACTCTGGGCAAAGTTTATAATGTTAGTGTAAGGCTGAGTTTAGACATGTGGTTGGGGAGCAGGTATATGTGGGGCTGAGCTGCATTTTTAGACCGCCCTTCGCCCCCTCTTAGGCGCCAAATGGCAGTGAAAGGGGGTGTTTACATCTCATGGTTGTGATGTTTTGCACCCACAGCAAAAATGATCCACCATGTCATGTCTGGTGGGCAACAAGCCTTTGATTGCGACCCATTCATGTGAACAGGGAAGCAGTGCGAACAACCTGTAACCCTTTGCAATGCATGCAGTTGGTGCGTCCGTCTGCAAAAATTGGGTAAAACAGGCCTAGGGTCACATTTCCTTCTCACCACCTGTCAATCGCCTCACTGGGAAGAGGGAAGAAAAGCTGCTGCAGATGGGGATGAGCCATTGCTGAATCGAGACTAGAGAAGACTCAAAGTGGGGGGTTTATGCGGCTATTAAAAGGTTTTTTGCCTTTATGCAGACAATGCATTAAGGTAAAGAAAAACGTATTTTGCCTTTAGAACCACTTTAATATGTATACTAGACTGCACAGTACACTAGAGTAATACAGATTTAAAGGGGTTGCAAACCTTAGACATGAAATATGAACAAAGCATATCCCTATATATTGTGTACTATTAAAAGCATGTAGTGTCATTCCTGCCTGCTGTTTTGTTTTGCTATCAGCATGAATTAATTCTGACAAGTTTTCCTGACACCAAGAGAAAAATGTGACGGGGAGGGACCTCCAGCTGATTGACAGCCTCAGCTCTGTTCCTGTGTGAAGGGGGCATGTTTCTTGCCTCCAATCAGCTCACTGAGCTTGGCAGAGTAACTCCAGCTCTTCACCTCCGTTTTTATTCAACTTATATAGGAGGATTCGTTTCCCCTCGGCATATCAACTGACGCCAGTTACTTCACTAGGTAAATGTACAAGTTTACAACCACTTTAAAGCAAAGAAGCTAATGAAAGATAACTTTTAAATGGTGGATGACTGTACTTCTCATACTGGTTTAGGCTTTGTTAAAGAAAAAGGAATTTTAATCACTCATACTATCAAAACACAACATTTTTATTATCACTTTAAATCTCCTCTTTCCTTAGCTGGCCCTCCTCCCTCCAAGTCTTTAGACATACTGTGTAAGCATAATCTTGGCATACAACATGTTGCTAATAAAATGTTCTTGTACCAAAGCATTTGTGACGCCATCAGAACACCTACACTTACCACCCACTGTAACCCAGGATATGCCAATGTTACAAGTGAGCACACAATGTCATCCCATTTTTACTGCTGCTTAAAGGGCAATTCCAGTCAAACTGTTACATTCGCAGTGCTGCTGTGCCGTATAAATAGCTTAACAATATATTTCAGATCCTTCAGCTCTGCACCACTAGAGACTAACCACACTGATGATATATTCTCTCTCTCCCCCCTGTATTCTTACCTTGACAGGCACCCAGAGCAGGAGTCTCCAAACTTTCTAAACAAAGGGCCAGTTTACTGTCCTTCAGAATTTACGAGGGCCTGGAATGTGGCCAATTGGAGTAGAAAATGCCCCAGTGTCAGTGGATATAGACAATGTCTCAGGCTTGGTGGTCAGTGGGAATAAAAAAAATATATAGAACCTGGTCAGCAGGAGGAGGAGGAATGGCGCCACGTCGGTGGAAGGCTCAGCGCCCCATCATTGGCGTCGGTGGAAGGCTCAGCGCCCCATCATTGGCGTCGGTGGAAGGCTCAGCGCCCCATCATTGGCGTCGGTGGAAGGCTCAGCGCCCCATCATTGGCGTCGGTGGAAGGCTCAGCGCCCCATCATTGGCGTCGGTGGAAGGCTCAGTGCCCCATCATTGGCGTCGGTGGAAGGCTCAGCGCCCCATCATTGGCGTCGGTGGAAGGCTCAGCGCCCCATCATTGGCGTCGGTGGGGGGGACCCATTGTTGTGGCAGTGGAAGGAAAAATGCCCCACCATTGGTGTCAGTGGAGGGAATAGTGCCTCCTGTCTGTGTCAGTAACAGTGCCCCAATGGCCAAATACAGGCAAGCAAAGGGCTGCATTCGGCCCACTGGCCACAGTTTGGAGACCACTGCTCCAAAGCAAGTCTGATTTCAGTTGATGTGTGGAACCTCAACATGAGGGAAGATGCAACACAATCTGAACCGACAAATGAACCTCATGATTTTTGGAGGAATTGTACTAAAAAGTGTGCAAAGATAGACAAATTGATATTTGGATTTCAGAAACAGTCAGGTTTTTACTGGCGTCTGTGGTCCTGTTAGAGAAAGCTCTTATTTGCTGCCCCACTGACAGGTCACTGTTGAGAAGAAAGTGAGGACTTTGTGACCCCCCCCCACCATTCAAACAGGGAACTTATATCTTTTGTTGCTGTAAGTGTCCAGTTAAAGATGTCCCCTCAGTTCCTGTCCTGATGAAAACAGACACCAAGTCAGGAAGTGAGTAAAACTCCCCAGTAGAGCCAAGGATGTCAATAAAGACCTAAAGACCTATGAGATATTCTAGTCCTTCCCATCTCTTTCCAAAACCTTTAAAAAAGGCTTTGGCCTTAATTACCTTTAATTATGTAGCTGCAAGACCAGTTTTTCTATTTTTCACACAGACACTATTATGTACATTACAGACTTGGAACATTTCTAATCAAAAGCCTAAAAATAAGAGGCTCTAGAAAATATGGTAGTCCTGTTCATCTTCATAATATAACCCTGTATTTATTGCAACTCCTTAAGGCTTGAAACTGAATTTTAAGAACTCAAAAAAATGTATTGAAAAAATAACATATGGTAGTTCCGATTTTTTTTATTACAGTAAGAGCCAGTTCACACAATCGTCTGACTTTGAAGCCGCCCCGTACAGCGAGACTTCAGCTCGGCTTGCATAACGACTTCTGTATAGAAATCAATGCAAGCCGCTCCGAAGTCGCCCCAAAGTAGTACAGGAATCTTTTCCTAAGTGGGAGCGACTTGAGTCGCTCCTATTAGAACGGTTCCATTGTATAGAATGGAGCGCGACTTGTCAGGTGGCTAAGTTGCCTGACAAGTCGCCCCTATGTGAACCGGGTCTAAAAATGGTGCAAAGTTATTTTTATAAAACAAACAATATACCTTTAAATTGCAACACAATATAAAAGATGAGACTAAATTGAGTTAGTATATAACAAAATGTATCCATCCTCAAAATCCTGTGCTCCTGAGAAACCGAGAATACTAAAAATTGTAAAACAGGCTATGCACTGAAAAACAAAACAAAAAAAAAACCTTTGTAGCATTTTGCTTTAGCGTAAAAGTGAAAAAATAAAATCTTTATGCTCCAAAAATAATCTATACACATTCACTACTTCATGGCCCTCTAATCTATTCTTCATAGGAGTTTCCTGCTGTGTTTTTCTGCCTCCTTGTAATGTCCTCTGTGAGCTCCAGAACCTCTCCTCTTCACCCTCACTTCCGTAAGGTAATTTGTCACTTCAAGTTATTTGTAGAAGGCCGAGAACAATAGAAGGTACGTGAATAGATTTCTTTTTTTTTTAACCAAGTTTAGTGTCATTTTAAACCCAAATGGTAGCCCAATGACTTCAGTCCACAGAGATCAGAGATGGAGAATCCCCAATCTGCTGCTTTCCAGACAACTGCCACTGGGATACTGAAGCTCCGGACTTGGAAGTGCTCAGAGCTAAGAGAGACGGGAGTCGCCAATCTCCCACTGCTTTGCAACCTGAATCCACCTTTAGTGGTCCCAGTTTAACAGCCAATCAAATCACTTCTTCCAAGAAGAGGAAAGCTGGCTGATTTATTTTAAAACAACTGCTACTTTGCAGCTGTAAACTTGTTTTAACCCTTGATAACCAATCTCTATAGTATACTGTATTTCCTTGGCAGCCAAAGGCTGTGTTTCTATGTCTCCCCCCCCCCCCCCCTTCAATGCCTTGCATTATAGCCAAGGCATAATTTATCCCTAATGTTGCGCTTGGCAGACAGTACCGCCCACCAACTGTGACCTAGTCAACTAAATGGGGCCACCGTACAACTGTGCTGTGCAATGGATGGAGTTATGAGCGATAGTGCAAGCTTTAGTGGGCTAAAACAGGCAATCCAAACTAAAAGTTAAGGAGTAAATTATCTCTTCCATATTGAACGTAACAGCTTGATAAAGGATCTCCGCTTACAGTTTGAAACCAACAGGGGTAAGCAAGACCTGATATTTTCAGCTTGATATCACCTTGTTACCTTTATACCTTTGTTAATTACCTAGGCAACATAATGGCTCCTCACCGCCTGTCAAATGTCTCCTGAACAGTGATCTACCACTGATTGCTTTTCAGCAGCCACAAGTGTAAACAAGCACCAATGGGTTAAAGAAGAAATGGAGGCGGTCAATATTGACTAAAAATGCTACTTCCCTGGTTGTCATGCAAACCCAAAAGCTTTATTATTTAAAGCCACTAGCTCAGAACAAGAATTGTACTAGTTTAACCTCTTGACGCCTACTGTACGCAAATATGGAGCCACTCGACGGGTAGTCATTAACGCAAGCGGCCGCATATATGCTCCCCACAAAACAAGTTACCGTGCTGAGAGCACGCTCCCAGCGCAGGAGGGCATCCGTAAGTTCCCGATGCATACTTGCCAATACAGCCAATCACAGCGGTCACATGACCCGAATGCCCGCCTCCACTTCCGAGCTTTTAGAACTCTTTAAGGGCCCGGAGGCGGTCGGCGTGATGGGTTACATTTTTTACTCCACTTTCTTCAAAATGTGTGACTGAAAAACTCTGAAGCCAAAGCTTTGGTACATAGCATGTTTGAAAGAAGGTCAGCCATGACCTGCGTACTTCCTTCTGGACATGTTCCCTTTAATATTCTAGTTTAAGGACTCTCATTGTGTAATAAGTACCATTACAAATTCAAGCATTACCTGCTGTCTGACTAAGAAAAAGCTGATCTGTTAAGCTTGGAATGGGTTAGCGCTTCTTAATATTATTTCCATAAATTAAAGTCCAGTGCTATACACAAAAATGTCTGATCAAACAAGAAATTCTTAACACCTGAAAAATTTCCTTAAAGAGCTTACAGCTACTACTGACACCTGTAGTTTTCCTTGATAATATGAAGCAATTTTTATGTTGGCATTTGCTTTACCCTAATGAAATAAAGCAATACTGCAGCTCCCTTTAATAGAAAGGTATACTGCATAAACAAAATGGAGAAAAATCCTTCCCTGTACAGAGCGACCTAACATTGGCTCGGATCTCCTTCACTAATGTCATAATAGCCTGTTCAGCTCTGCTGCGTTCAGAAATTGCTAAATATGTATATGGTCTATGTCAACTGCGGTCACAGTGTCCTCATATACACCAGGAGTTGATCACATGTTGAACATTCACGTGCTTATGTCACAGGGACATAACACTGAATGACAGCTTTATTTATGACATAACAGACAGCATGTAAAATACCAAGTGTTTAAAACACCTGGCCTCTGGAGTGCTCCCAGCTACCTTGCCTGGTGACCTTTCTACATATCATCTATCCTTACCCAATGCTGACAATTTACTCTGCACCTTACTACAGTTATTTTCTTTCCAATGTTGCTTTGCTCTCTTGGCATACTTCCCGATACCCGGTCGAAATAGATAATATGGGGGCAAACTGACTTGACACAATCCACAAATAACTGACCAAGTAACTCCCCAAAAAGATGCAGGCATGGAATTATACATGTTCTAATGGAGGCTTAAAACAAGGAAATTGTTCTGGTCTCTTACAGGTCCTCACCTCTGATCCCTGAAGGCTGTAACAAATGGAATTAGGGCAGCACAGCTGGGGAATGGCATAAACTAAGAATAATTTATGTAGTTCAAGCGAAATATCCCAACTCAAACACATTAAAGCTGGCTTAACCTTCGCAACATTTCCAGAATGCGCCCCTTCCTGACTAACGACACAACAACTTATTCACTCCTTGGTTATTTCCCGCCTTGACTACTGCAACTCTCTCCTCACTGGACTACCCCTTACACAGGCTATCCCCCCCCCCCCCCCTTCAGTCTATTATGAATGTTGCTGCTAGACTCATACACCTCACTAACCGATCTGACACTGCTGCTCCTCTCTGCCAATCCCTTATCTGGTTTCCACTACCCCCACCGTATAAAATTAAAAAAATACTAACCACAACATACAAAGCCACCACAGGTACATCACCAACCTCATCTACAGATCACCCAAATCGTCCTCTCCGCTCCTCCCAGGACCTCCTGCTCTCTAGCTCCCTTATTACCTCCTCCCATGCTCGCCTCTAGGACTTCTCCAGAGCCACGCCCATCCTCTGGAACTCCCTGCCCCAGTATGTCCGGTCAGCCTCTACCCTGTCCACCTTTGGGAGATCCCTGAATAAGTGAGTTTTCAGGGAAGCCAATCCCACACCCACCTAAGAACCGTACCTGAGCCACCACCATCAGACCATCCCCCACAGCTAATTACCTTTGGAACCACCTCCCCCTTCCTTTAGAATGTAAGCTTCACGAGCAGGGCCCTCCTGTCCCCTCTCTATTGAACTGTATTGTAATTGTGCTGTCCCCCCCCCTCTACATTGTAAAATGCGCTTTACAAACTGTTGGTGCTATATAAATCCTGAATACTAATAATACATTATAATACCGGGGAAGCACACTCCCAGCCTAGAATTAGTAGATACCACCATTTGATATATCAATACAATTCTGCAGACACAAGTCTGTGTATATGGAAAGCTCTTGTCCCCTAGAACTTGATAACAAGAAACTGCTCAGGAGTGTGCCCTCGTGTGGGCTCCCGTGGCTCACAGCTTGCTATGGGGGCATATTAGGGAGAGAAGGAGCAGAGAGCGCTGGTAGGGGACAACAGGAAAAGGAGGTGTGGCCTGCTCTGTACAATATGCTTGCACAGAGCAGGCAAGTATAAACCTCTTATTTTAGCTTAAAAAAAAATAGGATTTTTTTCTACAGCTTACCTGTAAAATCCTTTTCTTAGGAGTACATCACGGGACACAGAGCAGTCATTACTATATGGGTTATATGCCACCTACTGGTGAATGGACACTGGTAAATCAATCAAACAAGAAGTCCTCCCCTGTGATGTACTCCAAGAGGAGGATTTTACAGGTAAGCTGTAGAAAAAATTCTATATTCTTTATCGTGCATCACGGGACACAGAGCAGTCATTACTATATGTGACATCCCCAAGCAATGCCCCTGAGGGGAGGGAGACACCATCGCAGAAACTGCCACTATTACTGTTTGAAATACGCTAAGAGCAAAGGCAGTCTCCTCCATGTTCTTGACATCCACCTGGTAAAAACTCTGTGGATGTATAAACTTAAAGACCAAAATAGCGGTCTTGAACACCTGGACCACTGACACCTGATGGTGGATGGCCCAAGATACTCCCACACACCTGGTAGAGAATCTCTCCCCAGAAAAAAATGGGATTTTGCTCATTAAAATCATAGGCATCATTGATAAACTGGCAGATCCACTGCTAAACATTCGACCAGGATGCCGCCTGCCCTTCCTGGGCTCTTCTGGCTGCACAAATCAGGATTCCGGACCTGTGCCAACAACTCAAGTAGACTCTGAGCATCTGAACTACCTCTAGAGTAGGTAGCGATCTTTCTCCTGCCAACTGTGGATTAGAGGAAAAATAAAAAAGCAAGACACTGTCCTGATTCAATTGAAAACTAGAAACCACTCTAGGCAATAGAGATGGATTAGGACGCAACATCACCTTATGATGTGTGACCAAGAACGAGTCCTTGCATGAAAGAGCCGCCAGCTCTGACACTCCACTTAGTGAAGTAGTAACAACCAAAGACATAAGGGACTAACAGTCTCTCAATTGGTTAAAAAAATGGCCTCTGCAAAGACAGCCAAAAGCGAATCCCAGTCCCAAGGACACAAGAGTGGCCGGACATGTGGGACTATGTAAATACGAATGTAGCTACAAGTGGATAATATCACTATATATATATATATATATATATATATATATATATATATATATATATATATATATATATATATATATATATATGTGACTAGACAAATTGCATTTGGTGAAAAAACAAATCATATATAGTGAAAATTATAAATAAAAATGTAGTGTTTCTGATTAGAAACAGAGACTATGAGCAATCAAAAAAATATAAATACCTCAACATATTACAATGTGAATAAGCATATTACCAATGTGAATAAACATTGAAATAAGTTCAGGATGGATATAAACGTTCCTTCAGACAAAAACCCAATAAGCAATGATGGCAGACATCCAGCTCCTCATCCAAGGGATTGCATACAGTCACCTTAAATGCTGCAGTAGATACAAGAGGATGGGATGAAGCTTGGGCTGCTATCACTAGGATATAACCTTGGGAGCCACGGGCATCATATTCCACCCAAAAGACAAAATAGGATATGGTGTAATACTGTGGGGTAAGGGATCAAATGCGCATAATAGCACTACTCACAAAATGAAGATTGCAAAACAGGCATTCAGAGTTGGTCCGTGACCGCCGCTATGTTAGCGTGCACTCCACCGACAGCAGGAAACAGCGTCACTGGTTGCACACGCGAGCTGGATGTTGCGTCGACGCGTTTCGCCCCTCCTCCAGGGCGTCATCAAAGACATAACATCCAGGCCACACAAGGTCGATTTTATGTACAGCGTCAGGTAAGACTCCTCCCGAAGAAGAAGTGACAGCCAATCAAGGCTAGTGGGTATTACCCACCTCTTCCTGATTCATCATATCCTGTTGCAACTTCAACAAGCTTTACTACATAAACAACAAGAACACAACATTCCTGTCATGTAAACGTATACAAACATTTGTATTGCATACATATGTAAACATATAGGGTATTACTATATCTCGATGGAATGCCTGAGAAAATATATATAAAAATAGACGTACATAATGAATTACTTAAATAACATTATTCCTAAAATTCCAAAAAACGGCATATATATGCGCCTAACAGAAAAAAATATTTAATTTTATTAAAAATGTTTCTCTAAAAATAATTTGATAAAAGCAAATAAAAATAAAAGATAATGTAAATAAAAATAAATGTAAGTAAAAATAAAAATGAAATAAAAATAAAATAAAAAATTAAAATAAAAATAAAAATGAAAAATAAAAATATCAACAAAATTAAATCAAATTTGATTTAATTTAATTTTGATTTAATTTTGTTGATATTTTTATTTTTCATTTTCATTTTTATCTTAAATTTTTTTTATTTTATTTTTATTTACATTTATTTGTATTTACATTTGTATTTCGCAAAAGATGTGGGAGAAGTGGAAACAGAGGGAAAGCATCAAATAAGGGAGGAGAACTGGTCCCTAAGGTGTTACCAGTGCATTTGCCCCTATTGCCGGTGGGACTTTCGTCCCAGACACAACCTGTTCCCACTTGTTGTGGAACTTGTAAAATAGTAGATCCACCTGCATAGTTCCCCCTGCAATTATTCTATACCTAGAGTATGTACTAGTGATAGAGACAGCAATTGTACTGTCTCAGACAGAATGTGGTTCACCTTCTTGAGCCGCATGACTCCTGGTGGCTGATATATATGCCTGTAGAGACATTTCCGGATTATCACCTACAACTTGTTTGTCCCAACATCCAGAGCAAGGCATACTGGCCAAAAATCCAAAATATTGATGGGCAGCATTTTCTCCTGTGGAGACCAAGTCCACTGAACTATAACCACTTTCAAACCAACTGGAGAAGCTGGCATCAGTGGTTATCTTGCCCATCCCTTCTCCAGATCTTGAACCATGAACCACCAATTTTAGCTCTGCAATACCCCAGGAACAGAGCCCCCTGGCAATCCAATGCCTGGATCTTCATGTTCCAGACAGAGAGAACGATCTTCTACCAAAGACCTGGAGTAGGACTGTACGTAGGGAACTTGCCTTGACCTAGATACATTTCTACAGGTGGAAGTTGTATCAAAGGAAAATCTGGAAAAGACTGCTTCCTGAACAAAGATTGTTAAGGTAAACAGATTGGCACATCTGCGTTTTCAGCAAGACCAGTACTGGGCTGGGAGCTTTTTGAACCCTCGGAGCTGTGGCCAGCCCGAAGAGCAGAGTCACAAAAACAAAAAAAGACGAATTTGCACTGCAATTTGCAAAAAAAAAAAAACCCTTGATGAGCCTGGAAAAAAAAACGGCACATGAAGATATGCGTCATTGATGACTATGGAGCCTGAAATCTACCTCTCGTAGAGACTTCAACACTAAATGGACAGAGCCTAATCAGGAGGATGTCCAGCGGCTTAAGATCTAAGCTAGATCTTATGTCCCCATTTGGTTTTGGGACCGATACCAGATGAGGTTTTTTAAAATTTTTTTTTAATAATGAACCCATACCTTCTGCACCAAGAGTCAAATGCAAGGCAAAAGACTGACGACTCTGTGGCAGACCTTGAAGGCCAAAAGAGGCGTACCCAACCTATCAAGTTTTTGCTGGCTAAAGATGGGAGCAAAACCACCTCAGAGACTGCCCTAAGATCTTCTGGCCTGAGATACTCTCAAACACAACAGCCTCAGATGCCTCCCTCACACAGGTGGGGAAAAGCTCACAGCATCTGGTATTCCCAGGCAGTCTCACATCCATATACTAACCAGGCTTGATCCTGCTTAGGCTTCGATCAACAGAGATCAGGCATGATAAAGGTGATGCAGCCGCAGTTCATCTGATAAAAAATGAATGTATGAAAATCTGCAATGCCAAACACCACAGTGGCTCAGAAGCCTCTGACACCACTGGGGGATGTGGCCACCACCAGATCACTGAACCTGAGAGCGGTGCACCTGCCTCCCATGGCTGACTCTCCTTTCTGGAACCATTTAACTGGTATAACAGGTAAATAACGTAGCATCTAAATTAGCCAACCTAATACAGTCCTCCAAGGACGCAGGCCTAAAAAAAATGCTGGTTTACTGCTATGCAACCTCTTATGTATGCAAGTAAGCAGGTACCCAGGCATGCCGTTATGTAGGTATCCAAGTTATGCAAACATGCAGGTATACAAATATTCTTGCCATTCATGCATTTATATATGCAGCTCAAGGCAAAAAAGCACACATGCATGTAGTCTCAGGCAAATAAGCCCACATGCATGTAGTCCCAGGCAAAAAAGCCCATATGCATGTAGTCCCAGGCAAATAAGCCCATATGCATGTAGTCCCAGGTAAATAAGCACATATGCATGTGGTCCCAGGCAAATACTGTAAGCACACATGTATACAGCTTAATGTAAATAAGAACATATGTATGCAGTACAAATGAAAACATGCCAGTATGCATTTAACCACTTCAATACCAGGCACTTAGACACCTTCCCGCCCAAGCCAATTTTCAGCTTTCAGCGCTGTCGCAATTTGAATGACAATTGCATGGTCATGCTACACCCAAACTAATTTTTTATCATTTTGTTCCCACAAATAGAGCTTTCTTGTGGAGGTATTTGATCACCTCTGCAATTTTTATTTTTTGCGCAACAAATAAAAAAAGACCGAAAAGTTTTTTTTAGTTTCTTTTACATTTTTTTATAAATAAGTAAGTTTTCTTTTTCAATGATATGGCTGCACTGACAGGCACTGATGAGGTGGCACCGATGGGCACTGATGATGGGAACTGATAGGTGGCACTGGTATGCGGCACTGATGTGCACTCATAGGCGGCACTGATGGGTGGCATTGCTGGGCATTACTCAATTCATCTATTACTCTATGGTGCCAGTCAGTGCTCATTTGTGGGCACTGATTGGCACAGATTGGGCACATGTGGATGGCCATGGGGGATGTACCTGGCCATCCACATGTTGGGGGCTTCCCTGGTGGTCCTGGCAGCTTCCCTGGTGGTCCAGTGTGGACATCCGAGGAGGGGCTGCGCTGATAATCAGTGCAGACCCCCCCCCTGTCAGGAGAGCCGCCAATCGGCTCTCCTCTACTCGCATCTGTCAACGGCTTTTCCTGTTTACATCGTGATCAGACTGACACACCACCAACTGCCGCTGTTATCATGCAGGGCGTCATAGGACGCCCAGTCAGGATAACTGAAGTGGTTAAGCAATATGCATCTATGGAAGCATGTGCTTATGCGATGATGCGTTTAGGCAAAAAACATGAATGTGTAAACACGCATTTATGCGCCCATGGAAACATGCATTTACGCAATAAACAAGCATGCGTTTATGCAACATATATTACGCAACACGTATCTATGCAAACATGTCTCTTTATGCAACCCTGTATCAACATGTTTCATGTATCTTTATGCAAACATTTATAACCATGTATCTTTATGCAAAAACATGAATTTTTATACAAACATGTTTTAGCAACCGTGCATTTCAGCAACTGTGCGTTTTAGCTAGTTTGCAAGCATGCACCTGCTTAACTGCACTTGGCTCCATACTAGTCCTGCAGGATTTAACCAATCACATACGCATCCAATGCAGCCTCTATGTTGTTTCAGAACAGCAAAAAAAATTAAAAATTAGCTTCTACAGACCAAACGCACACTATACTGGAGATACAACTCCTTAAAATGCACCAATGGTCAAGTTTTTCCAAACATGTATATTTAAACATGCATTTTAGCAACAAGTTTGCAAGCATGTATACTACGCTAGACCTGTCTACCAAGCAGTCAACACTTTAACCCCTTCAGATACGCACTATAGCCGAATGACGGCTACAGCGTGGATCTACTTTGCCGGGAGGCCAGCAACAGACGTCCTCCCATTTGCACGCTCCCCGCGCGCGCTGTGATCACCGGGTCAATGAGAGTCGGGTGATCACAGATCGGAGTAAGGGGTTGATCCCGGCCCCTTAACAAGTGATCAGCTGTCAGCCAATGACAGCTGATCACGTGCTGTAAGCAGAAGATCGGTAATCTTTGTTTTTTTCTTCTCACCTGCCAGTGCCATGAATCAGTGCCCACAGTGCCACGAATCCGTGCCCACCAGTACATAAAAGTGCCAGCAATCAGTGCCACCTATCATTGCCCACCAGTGATGCCAATCAGTGTCACCTACTAGTGCCGATCAGTGCTCATCACTGCCAGCTATCAGTGCCACCTATCAATGCCCATCAGTGCCACCTCTCAGTGCCCAATGCCACCTATCAGTGCCGCCTTATCAGTGCCCATCAATGCAGCCTATCGGTGCTCACCAGTGTAGCCTCATCAGCGTACATCAATGAAGGAGAAAAATTACCTGTTTGCAAAATTTATTAACAAAATATAAAACAGCTTTGTATTTTTTTTTTTTAATTCAGTCTTTTTTTTTTTTTTTAACATGACCGCGTGTTGTATGACCGCGCAATTGTCATTCAAATAGTGAAAGTTTAGGTGCCCAGTAAGCAAGTGGTTAAAGTGAACTGCTAACCATCTAGGGGTGTATCTACTTGTGTCCCCCCGCATAAGCAGTAAATATGCAGCATATAATCATGACTTGTCTGTCCCACAGTTCTCCCATAGTAAGTACTCACACTTTGTTAGTATCCATGGGCTGCTGCTTTGTCTCCAGAGGCCCTGCTAAACCTGTTGCCACATGGCATAATGGCCGCCCTTCCACTTCCTGCCTATGCCTAAAAATAGGCCATACTGCACCCTCTAGTGGCTGGAGGAGAAACCACAGCCCACATGACTAAGAAGTACATAGCATGATTAAACAGCACACTGCTCCCAGTGGCCACCGGGAGAACAGACAGACAGTCAGATCTCTCTCTTTTTTTATTTTAAAAAGAGAAACTGCAAAAATGCAGACTTACCATTCCTGCTGCAGGACTCTGAACATAACAGGAGTCCAATCTTCACCCATCATTGCGAACGTTGTCATAAAAGGCCTTCAGTGACTGGGTCCCCCTTAATCTGGGGTCCACTCCCCTGGACCTGTATAGCACCCTGCAGGAAAGCACCTTGGTCAGAACACACACTGCACAGGGTTCCATTACACAAGGTCCAGCGCCATAAGGCTGCATTACAGGCAAAACCTCAAGGAATCTTCTCTCCTTCCAATGAAGCTTGGGTAACATGCATTTTTGCTGATAGCCTTTTTAAATGGATCCGATTGAAGTCCATGATTCTTAATAGAACCGTCCAGACCTCCAAGTATGCTCCTTGCACATGTCACATCAGTGACCATCCACCTAACAGACACTTGGGAAAAAACGGGAGGTACTTCCTGTGTAGGAGTTGTTATATAGGGGAGGACTTCTTGTTTGATTGATTTACCAGTGTCCATTCACCAGTAGGTGGCATATAACCCATATAGTAATGACTGCTCTGTGTTCCATGATGTAATAAAGAAATAAGCCTCTAGTATCACGTTCAACTTGTGCTCCAGCTAATTTAATGTAGCACCTTTTCATGGATTCCCCCTCGCATAATCATGTTATATACTGCACTAGAAAGCATAACATGCAGTATATGTTTGGTAGGGGCCCTGGTCAAAGCCTACCATGTAGCCCCAACTTGCATAACTATGCCATTGCTCCTTAGGTCCCATTAACATTAGTGAATCAAAATAGTACACAGATCAGGAATTTTAAAATTCCCCTTTGACTTTTCTAGCTCCTTTCACTAATTGACATTTTCAGAAGGAAGTAAGCAATAAAACCCCCCATCTTTCTCAGAGCACAGATTTCAGTATTCTTACATGAATCTGTGTGTGCTTTGTGCATTTCTTTTAGATCTGTGCAGTAATCCAGCTTAAGACTTTGCCTCTGTACAGGAGCTTCCTGTAATGAAGACTGGTCACTGCTGCTCTCTCAACTTTTGCAGGGTCTTGTCTTTGTCCCCTCCTGTATTTTTCTTAAGTGGTGGAGCTTGCAGAGTCCCTGTCACAGCTATGCACAGCACAATGATGATGTCATGGATACTTTTACAAGGTCATATCTGGGGCTTGCAAAGGCACTCTGTGGACACAAAGTGGATATACATCTCCCTTGTGGCGATTGAGGAATATACTTTGAGTGTTTACCTGGAGTTTAGCTTATCATATCCTTAAAGCTGCATTTTTCTGCACACTATCACACGTGTATGGTGTGAAAATGGCACACAGAAATTGTTTTCTGTGGTTCCTGTTCATATCATACATGTGTGGTGGTGTGTAGAAAAATGCATCCTAAAACAGACACCGTGTGATTGTACGTTTTTGCACAGAGCAGCCCTGAACCTCCTCTTCTGGGGTCCCTGCTAGCGTTCTTGGCTCCTGCTTTTTTCCATGTACCCCCTTAGCAAGCCACATGCTATGGGGGCACACATGCAGGCTCGATCCCATGACAGGCTGTGTGCATCTATTGACACATACAGCACAGCTTGGCCCTGCCCACTCCTCACAATGTTTGACAGCAGCAGGAGCCAATGGCTTCCACTGCTCTGTGTAGTGTAGCATACCTAAAAAAATTATATTTATTAAAAATATATATATCACATACATACATATACACACATACACTGCCTTGCAAAAGTATTTACCCCCTTCACATTTTTCGTGTTTTGTTGCCTCACAACCTGGAATTAACATGGATTGTTTGAGGATTTGCATCATTTAATTTACAGAACATGCCCACAACTTCGAACAGGTTTTTTTTTCATTTTATTGTGAAGCCAACAACAAATAGGACAAAATAACAGAAAAAGTCATGTGAAAAAGAGGGGATAGGTATAGCGCTGCTCTTATTAAGAGGTGACCTACAACCTCTAAATACTTGAAGGGTTTGTGTCACGGGTGCATTTAGTGCAAAAAGTGACAAAAAAAGTGCAGAAAATAAATTTGTATATTCACAAAAATCCTACTGTGTAAACTACCTAACCGCTTATATATAATGCATATTGTTATGTTCAAACAAAAACACAATCCTGTGCAAAACCTGCAATTCAAAGTGACATTTCTGTGCAAAAAAATCCAACATATATGACTGGTGTATATTGTTGCCGTGAAACTGGGTTCAGAAATATGCATATACTGTCCTTAAACCCTGGTGTATAAAAAAGTCCATTAAAGTGACAATGTGCTCCTTCAAATTGTTCTGTGCTTCTTGGAAAACCGTGCCCCATAAGAAAAGCACTCAATGCTATTATTCACCCCACAAGGAGGTATTTCACCTTCAACTTTGTGCAACCGGGTGTATGCAAGAGAAGTTTGGCCCAAAATCCGATGGATTTTGTTGTCGGAATGTCCAATCGTGTGTACAGGGCATTAGTCTTTAAGTGGTTAAATTACCCTTATTTGCAGACCAAGTTCATCTCTGATCTAAAAGAACCAAATGATAGCATTTCTCTTTATCGCTCAGCACAGAGCAATGTTGTGATAAATTTGGCAGGCTGCCTTTTTTTTTTTTTTGACAGCTGTCAGCAGTGAGCAGAGAACGGCTCTGCACTGAATTGTGGAAATGCCGGATTAAGATTGTGAGGAGGTTGAATCCAGAGCGTGATTATTTAACATTTACATATATATATATATCTTCCTTCCAGTCTGGATATAGATATCAGATCTTACAGCCACATGTTGTAACTAAAAAAAACAGGCGATACTAGCTCAGTTACAAAGCTGGAACATGGAACAGTTTATTTGAACACAGGCACACAGAAATATTCAAACTTCTCATCAGTAGACTGTCCAATCAGCAGGGAGAGCTGTTGGGGGAATTCTCCCCCCTCCCCTCTCACAAATAAACGACATAGACATATACATCCCATAATAGGTTGCTCACAAGGCACAGACAGACACAATAGAACAATGGGATACAACCACGCCTAACACATAGCAACCCCCACCCCACCTCAAACCATCTAGCAATGGTCTCTGATGAATAGTGGACTTTATCGTCATATATTCTTGAGATCAGACAGGCGTTCTCGGTCACCCTGTGCCCCTAATAGACACAGGGTGACTTACACATAAGAGGGGATGGGGGAGCTGAACAAGGAGCACCCAGTGCTCTCCAAGGTAACCTGGGTTCCACAAGCCCCCCCGCCCAAAGTGACTCCCATCACATACATACACACACACACCTTACCTTTTAGATGTTTCTAAAAAGGTGTCATGTCTGACCGCAAGCACCTCTTGGCTAGATCAGTGTGATCTCAATAGCTGGGTGGGGACTGGCTTAGTGCAGTTTTTTCTTTAACATACAAAAGAAGAATCCTAGCTCTCATCTTCCCCGCCCCATCATGACAAAGAACTAAGCTAGATATTTCCTTGCTGAAAATTCCAGAAAGGAACCTCTAAAAATGTTAGCTGCACTTCCTAACTTATGCTGTGTAAATGGGCACATGCAACAAATATAAAGTAGGTAGTATCCCAATTTGGCAGTACAAGAGGAAATACACTTTCAGTCTTGCATTCAGAATTAAAAATAAAATCTGTTTAACTGGAAAAAAAAAATTATGTAGCTTTTTTAGAACCATGTTTATTTAGTCAAACAATTTGAGATCACGCTGTGAGGGAAGGTTAAATATATGGCCAACTTGTTTAGAATACAGGGCCACTGGAAATGAATCAATTTTTTTCCCCATCTTTGGAATAGACTTAAGCAAGGACTGTTAAATTAGAGCAGTAGAAACACATCTTATAACAAATGTACTATGATTATATTATCACCTTGTATAATACAGGCACCATTGTTATTATCATCATCATTATGTAGCGGTCTCTGACTCACCAAATTGTCCATCGCATTTTACTAATAATTCCACAACTGCATAAGCAATGGCAGTAGGAGCAGGTATTTCCAGTACTGCATTTTCAGCCTTTGTAAAGTTTCCATTTTCTGCTACGGATACCTGTGAAAACATTCAGTGTTGTACATGGTCAGTGTTTTTTATTTATTTTATTTTTAACAAAACAGGTTTATACTTGCAGAGAGTGGCCCTATAGAAAGCTGCTTCCTTAGGGGGGGGGGGGGAACGACACTCGTGTGGGCTCACTCTCAAGCCCTGCTGTCTGCAACTTTAGGACTTTGGGATTCGGGCCCTGCTCCCTCGTTTCTGGCTTTGACAGCAGAGGAAGCCAGTGGCTCCCGCTGACTCAGCAAAGCCTGTAAGGCCATATGAGGGGAGAGAAGAGCTGTAGACAGGCACAGCACTGGATCGATTGAGAGCTCATTTAACCACTTGTCGCCAGTATAACGTACTTATACTGTGGCAAGGTGGCACCGGATCACGTACTAGGTATTTGATCCGACACTTCTGGGTCTGGGGCGCGCATGCAGCGACCCGCTCCCCCTGCGCTTAGAGACAATGGGAGCTGATCTGCAGGTACTGCGGAGTTCATGTCCACTGGCACCCGTCGATCATTAGGCAGAGCACCAGAAAGGCAATCTGCCTATGTAAACAATGCAGATTGTCGTTCTCTCAGTAGGGAAGGTATTGATCCTGTGTCCCTGTAAAGCAGGAACATGGACCCATGCCTTCCCCTAGTAAAAGCATCTCCCACACAGTGCACAAACATTGGCTAGGCACACAGTTAACCCTTTGTGTTTGCCCCTGATGTTCAACCCCTTCCCATCCAGTGTCATTAGTATGGTCACAGTGAATATTTTTAGCACTAATTACTATTAGTGTCACAGGTCCCCAAAAAAAGTGTCAAAATGTCCGCTGCAATATCACAGTCCCACTAAAAGTCACTGATTGCTGCCATTACTAGTAATAAAAAAAAATCCCATAGTTTGTAGACGTTAAAACTTCTGCGCAAACCAATCAAAATACACTTATTGGGATTTTTATTTACCATAAATACAGTCAGGTCCAAAAATATTGAGACATCGATACAATTCTAATCTTTTTGGCTCTGTACACCACCACAATGGATTTGAAATGAAACAAACAAGATGTGTTTTAACTGCAGACTTTCAGCTTTAATTTGAGGTTATTTACATCCAAATCAGGTGAACGGTGTAAATTACAACAGTTTGTATATGTGCCTCCCACTTTTTAAGGGACCAAAAGTAATGGGACAGATTAATCATCCATCAAATTTTCACTTTTTAATACTTGGTTGCAAATCCTTTGCAGTCAATTACAGCCTGAAGTCTGGAACACATAGACATCACCAGACGCTGGGTTTCATCCCTGTTCTGCCAGGCCTCTACTGCAACTGTCTTCAGTTCCTGCTTGTTCTTGGTTCATTTTCCCTTCAGTTTTGTCTTCAGCAAGTGAAATGCATGCTCAATCAGATTCAGGTCAGGTGATTGACTTGGCCATTGCATAACATTCCACTTCTTTCCCTTAAACTCTTTGGTTGCTTTCGCAGTATGCTTCGGGTCATTGTCCATCTGCACTGTGAAGCGCCGTCCAATGAGTTCTGAAGCATTTTGCTGAATATGAGCAGATAATATTGCCCAAAACACTTCAGATTTCATCCTGCTGCTTTTGTCAGCAGTCACATCAGCAATACAAGAGAACCAGTTCCATTGGCAGCCACACATGCCCACGCCATGACACTACCACCACCATGCTTCACTGATGAGGTGGTATGCTTTGGATCATGAGCAGTTCCTTTCCTTCTCCATACTCTTCTCTTCCCATCACTCTGGTACAAGTTGATCTTGGTCTCATCTGTTCATAGGATGTTGTTCCAGAACTGTGCAGGCTTTTTTAGATGTTGTTTGGCAAACTCTATTCTGGCCTTCCTGTTTTTGAGGCCCACTAATGGTTTACATCTTGTGGTGAACCCTCTGTATTCACTCTGGTGAAGTCTTTTCTTGATTGTTGACTTTGACACACATACACCTACCTCCTGAAGAGTGTTCTTGATCTGGCCAACTGTTGTGAAGGGTGTTTTCTTCACCAGGGAAAGAATTCTTCGGTCATCCACCACAGTTGTTTTCCGTGGTCTTCTGGGTCTTTTGGTGTTGCTGAGCTCACCGATGCAGTCTTTATTTTTAAGGATGTTCCAAACAGTTGATTTGGCCACACTTAATGTTTTTGCTATCTCTTTAATGGGTTTGTTTTGTTTTTTCAGCCTAATTATGGCTTGCTACACTGATAGTGACAGCTCTTTGGATCTCATATTGATAGTTGACAGCAACAGATTCCAAATGCAAATAGCACACATGAAATGAACTCTAGACCTTTTATCTGCTCCTTGTAAATGGGATAATGAGGGAATAACACACACCTGGCCATGGAACAGTTGAACAGCCAATTGCCCCATTACTTTTGGTCCCTTAAAAAGTGGGAGGCACATATACAAACTGTTGTAATTCCTACACCGTTCACCTGATTTGGATGTAAATACCCTCAAATTAAAGCTGAAAGTCTGCAATTAAAGCACATCATGTTTGTTTCATTTCAAATCCATAGTGGTGGTGTATAGAGCCAAAAAGATTAGAATTGTGTCGATGTCCCAATATTTATGGACCTGACTGTATGTAGCAGAATACATATTGGCCTAAATTGATTAATTTTTTTTTTTCATTGGATAGGTTTAACAGCAGAAAGTAAAAAGTATTGTTTTTTTTCAAAATTGTCAGTCATTTTTTTGTAAAAAATAAAAACCGCAGTGGTGATCAAATACCCTCAAAAGAAAGCTCTATTTGTGGGAAAAAAGGACATACATTTTATTTGGGTACAGTGTTGCATGACCGTGCAATTGTCAGTTAAAGTAGCGCACTGCCGTATCGCAAAATATATGGTCTGATCATGAAGGCAGGTAAATCTTCCGGAGGTCAAGTAAAATTTTTTTGTATTTGTAGCTGCTAACTTCGTTTTTTCTGAAGAAGCCTGGAGCTCCCCTTTAATGCAAGGAATGCATTAGGGTAAACAATGTTTAGGCTTATAACCACTTTATTTGAAGCAGTATTAAACCCAAAACCAACATTTTTTTTTTGTTTTTTTGGGATAAAGGTTTTGCATGAATAAAAATTAATAATTTTAATCCCCCCCGCTAGTGTTAAGTGGTTTTCTCATCCATGTATACTGATACATCCTGCTGGAGAATTTGAGTTGCGTAAAACAATGGACTTGCTGGCTGGATCACCAGAGGAAAATAGAAGCAAGCATAAAAAAGTAAACCAATACAGCCATCACATCCAAAAATTGGTAAGCTTCAGTATATTTGCTTTTGGGTTCAATACGGCTTGAAAGAGCAGAGTAACCGTATATGATATAAAATGTATATGATCTAAACAGGATATGACCCTTGTTCTCTGTATGAAAATTACAGTGCATTTTTGAATATCAGAAGATTGTATAATCATCTGTAATGAGATAGCAGTTAGCACTAGGAACAAGTTTCAGGTTACAATAGGTAACAAAAATGAATCACCATGAATTTGAGGTAAATAGTGTCCCCCATAGAAATCCTTGCATCGGTTAAATTCTCCTTATGTCCAAGGGTGTTGAAATAAGGAGAAATGCTTACCTTATTTCATGCTCCAGCAGGGTCCCTCCAGTGGTGCAACTAGTCCCTCCCAGCCTCCACTTTAAGCCACTCACATGACTGCCTCCTCAATGTACAATGCAAGGTTCCTAGCCATACATTGTACGTGATGACATTGGGGGGCTGGCCAGAGACTTGAGAGACAGTTCACAGTGCAGTGGCAGTGCAAAAATAGCTCTGGGGGGCTTCCAGATTTCATCAACATGGGGACAAAGTGCTGCCCCAAAGCATCCCCCCCCATGTTGAGGATATGTGGCCTGTTATGGTGCTCACTTGTCTTCCCTCTTTACTGGCCTGCCAGGCTGCATGCTTGGATAAGGGCGTGGTATGAATTTTTTTTTTATGGATTATTCTCCTCCCTTTAGTTTTCGTCTTCTCCCACTGTTTGGTATATAACACAAGACCATATTGGTACTTATGTCTTTTTTACAAATATTTGATGCATCTGCCCCCGAGGAAGTGGAGCGATTCCAAACGCGTAGGGATTGGATGCACTATACTCTCCTTAGACAGTTCATTATGCCTCATCTATTCAGTTTCTCCCATAGTATCCTGTTGATGAAGCGGTTTACACCATCGATGATAGCTGCCCCATATTTACCATGCTATGTACCATCATGTGATCATTCAATTTCCTATGTACTATGTATGCGTATAGAAACTTGTGTATTATACTGTAACACTATGTATTTTTTACCTTAGCGAATAAACGCTTTATAATAATTTTTACAATGACTATTTCTATGCTGCACATGCCTCACTCAAAGTCCCAAACTCCCCTTCTTTTGGTTATAGATTTAGGGATGGAGACATATGTATACATGTGTCCCATCTAATGTCCCGCAACCCCCTCTTTGTTATAAAGTGGTTGTAAAGTCAGAAGGTTTATCTTAATGCATTCTATGCATTAAGATAAAAAGCCTTCTGTGTGCAGCAGCCCCCCAATACTTACCTGAGCCCCATCTCTATTCAGCGATGTCCACGAATGTCTCGACTGTTCGGGACTCTCCCTCCTAATTGGCACAGCATTCCTAAGTAGAAATATAGCAAAAGATCTATCTGAAATGAATAGGTCATGTAAAAAGAGAACACAGAGTGCACACCAATGTTATCAAGTGCCCCCTTCAAAAGATCACTGCCTGCTGGCAAAGGCAATGTCCTCACATTCAGCATTCTAACAATGAAATCTGCACTTATATTTCTAAATGTAATATGTGCTAAAACATTTCAAAAAATACATGTTTATTTATGATGTTATGAAAACAAAAGTACGATTTCCTATAAGTCCACTACTTCTGATAGCCTCCTGTTGCTGAGTAAAGAGCCAATGTATTAAGTTCACTGTGAGCAACCTCTGTTCTCTAAAAACAGGTGGACAATTTTTATGCCATGACACCTAAATCTGGCCAAGCGGTGATGGTTTTATCAAGCAACGGTCCTTATAATGTACAATGGATACAAAAAGTCTACACACCCCTGTTAAAATGTCAGGTTTCTGTGATGTAAAAAAAAAAAAAAATTACAAAAATAATTTCAGAACTTTTTGCACCTTTAATGTGACCTATAAACTGTACAACTCAGTTGAACAACAATCTGAAATCTTTTGGGTGGAGGGAAGTAAAAAAATAAAATACGGTTGCATAAAGTGTGCACACACTTAAATACCTTGTTGAAGCACCTTTTGATTTTATTACAGGACTCAGTCTTTTTGGGTATGAGTCTATCAGCATGGCACATCCTGACTTGCCAATATGTGCCCACTCTGCAAAAAAACTCCAAAACTGTCAGATTGCGAGGGCATCTCCTGTGTACAGGCCTCTTCAGATCACCCCACAGATTTTCAAATCCGATTCAGGTCTGGGCTCTAGCTGGGCCATTCCAAAAGGTTAATCTACTGGTGAAGACATTTCTTTGTTGATTTGGATGTATGCTTTGGGTTATTGTCATGCTACATAGTTACATAGTAGGTGAGGTTGAAAAAAAAGACACAAGTCCATCAAGTCCAATCCATGTGTGTGATTATATGTCAGTATTACATTGTCTATCCCTGTATGTTGCGGTCGTTCAGGTGCTTATCTAATAGTTTCTTGAAACTACTGATGCTCCCCGCTGAGACCACCGCCTGTGGAAGGGAATTCCACATCCTTGCCGCTCTTACAATAAAGAACCCTCTACGTAGTTTAAGGTTAATGTATACAAAAGATACGCTGCGCTAAGGTGAAAATATCAATCTGGAGATTATTAAGGTTATATGCCTCTTCAGAGTGGTGCACTGACGCACCCTCAAAATGTGAGTACCCCCTTTTGGGGGAGAGGTTTTTATCTGACCTTGTAATAAAATATTTTAAACGTTATCACACCATATGGTTCCTTTCTTATTTTGCTTATGGTTTGAGCTTATGCTGGAGCCTACTTTCCTGTGATCCATACTGAGCCCTGGGTGGCTCAAAAGCGTTTCCTGTCACATCCCCTAAGGTGAGCGCTTTACCTTGGGGGGGGGGGGGGGGGGTCACCTTTTGTTTCACCATTGCATGATCTGTGGCACATGGAATTGCAGCACGTTTGAATACATCATCACTGAAGCACAGTTGTCATCACTTTTATTAAGGACTTTTGTGTTCAATATATGTCTAGTTCATGATGGACGATTAAGTATATGTATTGTGTGACACTGCACTTTTTTGCTGGCACATGTCACTTTTCAGCATTTGTTTGCATATATGAATTATTTATGAAGTAACAATAATTACCTTTATCACTATTACTTTATATGTCTATTGCACCTTTTAGCACCCGTTTTGCACTCATTTATTTTGGAGCATATTTATTGATATTACCATTATTATTTCATATGCCCATTGCACAGTTTATTTATGCACATTATGTTTGTTTACCTTGTGAGATATAGCACATATTGGGCTTAGATATCTTTACACTCTGTTGTATATGTGCTGTATCTCTATGTGCCGGGATTAGGGCATGGTTAGCACATTCTAGCACATCATATTTTAATTTATTCAATATTCTGTTTGCTTTGCTAGCAGCAGCTTGGAATTGCATGCCATTGCTGAGCCTATCTACTAGGACCCCCAGGTCCTTTTCCATCCTAGATTCCCCCAGTATATAGATTGCATTCATATTTTTGCCACCCAAATGCATTATTTTACATTTTTCTACACTGAACCTCATTTGCCATGTAGTTGCCCACCCCATTAATTTGTTCAGATCTTTTTGCAAGGTTTCCACATCCTGCGGAGAAGTTATTGACCTGCTTAGCTTAGTATCGTCCGCAAATACAGAGATTGAACTGTTTACCCCATCCTCCAGGTCGTTTATGAACAAATTAAATAGGATTTGTCCCAGCACAGAAGCCTGGGGGACCCCACTACCCACCCCTGACCATTCCGAGTACTTCCCATTTATCACCACCCTCTGAACTTGCCCTTGTAGCCAGTTTTCAATCCATGTACTTACCCTATGGTCCATGCCAACATATCTTATTTTGTACAGTAAACGTTTATGGGGAACTGTGTCAAATGCTTTTTCAAAATTCAGATATACCATGTCTATGGGCCTTCCTTTATCTAAATGGCAACTCACCTCCTCATAGAAGGTTAATAGATTGGTTTGGCAAGAATGATTCTTTATGAATCCATGCTGATTACTGCTAATGATACTGTTCTCATTACTAAAATCTTGTATATAGTCCCTTATCATCCCTTCCAAGGGTTTACATACTATTGACGTTAGGCTAACTGGTCTGTAATTCCCAGGAATGTATTTTGGGCCCTTTTTAAATATTGGTGCTACACTGGCTTTTCTCCAATCAGTTGGTACCATTCCAGTCAGACTGTCAGTAAAAATTAGGAACAATGGTCTGGCAATTACTTGACTGAGTTCCCCAAGTACCCTCGGGTGCAAGCCATCTAGTCCCAGTGATTTATTAATGTTAAGTTTCCCAAGTCTAATTTTAATTCTGTCCTCTGTTAACCATGGAGGTGCTTCCTGTGATGTGTCATGAGGATAAACACTGCAGTTTTGGTTACTGAAGCCCCCTGATTCCCTCGTGAAGACTGAGGAGAAGAATAAATTTAATACCTCTGCCATCTCCCCATCCTTTGTGACCAGATGTCCTTCCTCATTCTTTATGGGGCCAATATGGTCTGTCCTCCCCTTTTTACGGTTTACACGCTTAAAGAATTTCTTGGGATTTTTTTTTTTGCTCTCCTCCGCTATGTGCCTTTCATGTTCTAACTTAGCCGTCCTAAGCTGAAATATGAAGTTCCTCTTCATGTTCAGCTTTCTAGCAGAAGCCTGGTTTTGTGCCAATATTAACTGGTATTTGGAACTGTTCATAATTCCCTCTACCTTGACTAAGGCCCCTGTTCCAGCTGAAGAAAAACATCCCCAAAGCATGATGCTGCCACCACCATGCTTCACTGTAGGTATGTTTTCTTTTGGTGATTTGCAGTGTTTTTGCACCAAACATCTTTTGGAATTATGGCCAAAAAGTTCAACCTTGGCTTTCGTCAGACCACAACACATTTTCCCACATGTTTTTGGGAGACTTCAGATGTGTTTTTGCAAAATATAGTTGAGCTTGGATTTTTTCTTCGTAAGAAAAGGCTTTCGTCTTGCCACTCTACCCCATAGCCCAGACATATGAAGAATATGGGAGATTATTGTCACACTTACCACACAGCCAGATATTCCTGCAGCTCCTTTAATGTTGCTGTAAGCCTCTTGGCAGCCTCCCTGACCAGTTTTCGTCTCAATTTTTGAGGGACATCCAGTTCTTGGTAATGTCACTGTTGTGCCATATTTTCTCCATTTGATGATGACCATCTTCACTGTGTTCCATGTTATATCTAATTCCTTGGAAATTCTTTTGTACCCTTCTCCTGACTGATGGCTTTTAACAATGAGATCCCTCTGATGCTTTGGAAGCTCTCTGCAGACCATGGCTTTTGCTGCAGGATGCGGCTAAGAGAATGTCAGGAAAGACCTACTAGAACAGCTGAACTTTATTTAGGGTTAATCTGAGGCACTTCAAATAATGGCAGGTGTGCACTGACTCCTATTTAAAATGAGTTTGAATGTGATTGCTTATCTCTTAACAGCTACATCTCCAGGTATAAGAGGGTGTTGCACACGTATGCAACCACATTTTTAGTCCCCCCCCCCCCCCCGAAAAGGTTTTAGTTTGTTTTTCAAATGAGTTGTACAGTTTACAGGTCACATTAAATGTGGAAAAAGTTCTGAAATTATTTATCTTGGTCTCATTTTTTTACATCCCAGAAACCTGACATTTTATAACCACTGTATTAGCTCAAACCTGTACAATGCTTCTAACGGTTTTCAAACAGTGATTAAAACTATTCATGCCAGGAATGACTCTGCTCTCATGATCATGCAATCATCCCTCTCTTATTACAAGGATGTGACGGTATGAGGTGCCTGGACTTGGAAAGCGACAGAACATCTGTTCCAATCACCGGAGTCTGGCATAACAATAATTTCATCATCTTGCCGTCTACACACTCCCAGTCCTTAGCATTTCCCAGGAACAGCCAAAAATAGCACATCGACATCTATCCTTAAAACAGGCCTACATGCCTTTTCATTTATCTTTTTTTCATTTCAGCAAAATTAATTTTCTAATTATAACTGAATTATGTCGTAAGATGCCGTTGCATAAGAAATTTATACTTTTAGGTTGCCTCCCAGTAATGAAAAATCAGTAATGCATTTCTTCCTTCCTGAACTACCCAGCAACCTAATGAATAATGGGCCTGTAGTCACCCCTATTACTACAACATCTGAAAGCACAACTCACACAGGAATAGGCCAAGGAAAGCTCCCACTCCATGAAGGTAGATATTTTGGACATGCACATTGTAACCTCCAACCAGCTGTGCCAACACAGTGAAACAAGGTAGATCTTCCCCAAGAATTCATCTCCACCAGCCTTTTTTAACCAGCTTCCTTCAGGTTTATTCAGGGGTGCCTTAGCAAAATGCCTACAAATTGCCCAAAAACTGTATAAAAGCCAGCGGGTGACCTAAACCTTTTGGTTACAGAAAGCCACATCCTTCTAGCTGCCGGTGTCCTAACAACCAGTGATGTCATCGGTTGATAAGGAGGACGTCAGGCACCTATACAACAATCTTGTTGCCTCTGCCCTGCCCCTCTCCATCAACATCGGGGTTACATTAGCTGAAGGAGGAAAGAAACTGAGGGAGAAGGGAAATGCTGGAATACTAGTCAGTAACAGTGTGAAAAGGAGTATTTACTTTGGAAGAATAAATCACCGCTAATAGTGGGTGCCCTACGTGTGTTGATGCTGCTGCATTATCTTAAACTACTTGTTTCATTTTTAAAATGAGGTGCCTCGAGATTGTGCAGAATTTTAAGGGTGTCATGATTGAAAAAAAAAGTTGAGAAACACTGATGCTATGCTCTCCTGATCTAGGGCAATGAAAGAATCAAACTATTTGACACTGTCTGATTTTTACCCACAACCTAAGCCAGATGTTCATTGCTAGCAATACATTACAAAGGGCAGCGATTAGCAGATGGATAATAACACAGCTGATAGAAATGGGGCGTTTAAATGGGAAATGCTTTGGGGCATATTAACAACTCATGGATCACATATTTTAAAAAAGGGGAAATCAGCAGCTGCAACTAAACTTCTCTGAGAGATATAAGTTTTAGAACATGCTCTTAAAGCAACATTAGTTAAGCCTGTCCCTCAGAAATGACTACAGAAGCATACTAAACTGTTAATATTTGATCAAGGCAAGACAGAGGCCCATCATCAACTATTCTATGAAAATGGAGATATGTGCAGATCAGCCTTGGCCTGTTCCCTTAGTGCTAGATGCATATTTATGCACCCATATTTAGAATTTCTACAAACCAACTAGTACATCAGTTGGATAAAATAGCTCAAGCTTTTTAGGTTTATTCTGAGCCCCTTTTTTTGTGGTGGAAATTTACATTACAGCTCTATCTGCAGGCAAAAGTTTGGGCTTATGGCTATACTAGCCTTTTTTTGTTTTTTTACATAACTTCTTTACAGCCCTATTTCCAATTCTGGAAACTACATTTAATGTAATTTATTTAGATTGCCAATTTACTGACCGAGCACAAGAAGGCCATAAATCCCCTATTTTCAAACCCAATGTTCCAGCTATAGGCCCATTTCCCTTGTTAATGTAGGCCTGAAGATCTATGCAGACATATATGAACATCCACATGTACTCCATTTATTCTGTAGAGAACAACTAATTCATCCGTAGAACACAAGTTGGGTTTGTTACTAACCAAGAAGTGCGTGATAATACCATGTTTGACCCTTCTCAAAAATACTTAACTGCAGGACATTCCATTATGCCTTTTGATGCAGAAAAGGTGTTTGACCATTTAGAGTGGTTCTTCTTATTTTCCACTCTGGCCCAGATTGAAATCCCTCCCATTATGTTATCTTGGATCCTGGCACTGTATCATCGCCAGACCTTGAGGTATTTGATGACGCCCTGTGGGAGGGCAAAATGCATTGACATAATTTCCTGTTTCGACTGACGTCACTTCCGGTCCATGGAACGCATGCTATGAACGGCTGTTTCCTGTATTCACAGCTCTATATCCATGCCCGTTTTTAATTGTCTTTTTGTAAGTACCAATCCCTATGCGCAATAAATCAACTTTTATAACAGTACTTCACTATTAGTCCACCCTCTTCATTTCTGGGTGCCTGCATATGCTGTTGAGAGCCTCTGAGTGGAAATTTACACCGATCTACCATCTGTTGTTTTGACACCAATCCACGTGTGTGGGATACCATTTACTGGCTTGAAGTGACCCCTGGACTGCAAAGCTGGGGGTCTCCCTGTTCTGGTGAGTGGGGATGCAAAAGGGGGTGTCACTGTACTCCTGCAAGTTTGTGAAGCTTTTTTTGCACCTACTTCATTGTGGACTTACACTGCAGTTACATTTATTTGGATTTTTATCTGGACTTTTTTGTTGATTACACTTATATTGTAAGTTGCGAACGCTGTATTTCTTTATCCACATTTTTTCAAGTGATTAGCACCTTGTCTACAGCAGCTGCATTTTATCACCATTTAGTTGTTTCCATCAGCGCGAGTTTATATTTAGTAATATATTTTGACGTTATTACAATACTTTACAGTCTATTGCTCACAGAAACCTCTCTCAGAGCACCTCACTAAGTAACAACTAGCAACTAAGTAACAACAACCTTCTTAAAGGGCAACGTACAGGTACGTTAATATGCCTGTACGTGCCCTTCTGCCGACGTATATCAGCGTGAGCTGGTCGGCAAGCGGTTAAAATGCCACTTTTACAAACAATAGCAGCACTTTACCGCCGATGCCGCCCCAGGGTGAAAGGGGCCTTATCCAAAACACCCCAATAAAGGCGGTCCCTTAGTTACAATCGATTTACTAACGAAGGGAAATTCAATCCTGTAAGAGTCATTATGGAAAAAAGGGGTCTCCACTGATCCTTTACCACCAAGGCTTGTTTCCACAACAACCCACAATTTTCAAAATCCAATGGTCATTGGGACAGAAAGTGAGGTAAAATCTTCTGAACAGGGGCACAGACAGCAAAACAAATGTTACAGGGGTGTTAACCCTTCCCTATGCTATCCAAAAAGTTTAAAAATGTTTTTTTTTGGCTGGAGCTATACTTAAAAAAATGTACCTGTTCCGACTTCCAGATTCAACTTAAGCACAAACCTACAGACCCTATCTTGTTTGTAACCCGGGGACCGCCTGTAGTATTAAAAACCTAAAATTCTTCCTGGGACACCAAATGTGTGAGAGCCTAGCAGCATCAGGACAGGGCTGGTATCTTGGAAGGCAAGTATTTGTTTTGAATGACTTGACTACCGCTGAAGCGCAAATGAGCTATTAACACATGGAGTCAGAGTTAAAGCTCATCTTAACCCAAAAACAAAAATGCAATATATTACCTGCCCTTAGCTGTGTTGGCTGGATTAGTTTACTTTTCTTTTAAGAACATTTTCAGCAAGTACAGAAAATACCTGTTGATCTTGCTATAAAGGCAGCGTTACCTCCTATGAGCTGAACACAAAAAAATCCTTATTACTGTGTAAACTACCAGTCTCCTTGATCCACCATGCAATGGAAATAAACAAAGGCAGGATTTCCAGGTGAAAATAAAGGGGGAAAAAAAAAAATTAATGCAGCAACCACATCCAAGAGCTGATAAGCAACACAGGTGATACTCGAAAAAATAAAATATTGTGCAAAAGTTCATTCATTTCACTAATGCAACTTAAAAGGTTACACTAATATATGAGATAGACTTATTACATGCAAAGCAAGATAGTTCAAGCCTTGATTTGTCATAATTGTGATGATTATGGCTTACAGCTCATGAAAACCCCAAATCCACAATCTCAGAAAATTAGAATATTACATGCAATCAATAAAACAAGGATTGTACGTAGAACGATATCGGACCTCTGAAAAGAATAAGCATGCATATGTACTCAGTGCTTGGTTTGGGCACCTTTTGCAGCAATTACTGCCTCAATGCGGCGTGGCATGGAAGCTATCAGCCTGTGGCACTGCTGAGGTGTTATGGAAGACCAAGATGCTTCAATAGCGGCCTTCAGCTCTTCTGCATTGTTGGGTCTCATGTCTCATCTTTCTCTTGGCAATGCCCCATAGATTCCCTATGGGGTTCAGGTCAGGCGAGTTTGCTGGCCAATCAAGCACAATAATCCCACGGTCATTGAACCAGGTTTAGGTGCTTTTGGCAGTGTGGGCAGGTGCCTAGTCCTGCTGGAAAATGAAGTTAGCATCCCCATAAAGCTCATCTGCGGAAGGAAGCATGAAGTGCTCCAAAATCTCCTGGTAGACGGCTGCATTGACCCTGGACTTAATGACGCACAGTGGCCCAACACCAGCAGAGGACATGGCTCCCCAAATCAACACAGACTGTGGAAACTTCACACTGGACTTCAAGCATCTTGCAGTGTGTGCCTTTCCATTCTTCCTCCATACTCTGGGCCCTTGGTTTCCAAATGAGATGCAAAATTTGCTCTCATCAGAAAAGAGGACTTTGGACCACTAAGCAATAGACTAGGTCTGTTTTTCTTTAGCCCAGGTAAGACGCTTCTGACGTTGTTTGTTGTTCAGGAGTGACTTGACAAGAGGAATACGACATTTGAAGCCCATGTCCAGGATCCGTCTGTGTGTGGTGGCTCTTGATGCACTGATTCCAGCCTCAGTCCACTTTTTGTGAAAGTCCCTAACACTTTTGAATGGCCTTTTCCTGACAATCCTCTCCAGGCTGCGCTCATCCCTGCTGCTTGTGCACCTTTTCTTCCACACTTTTCCCTTCCACATAACTTTCTATTAATGTGCTTTGATACAGCACTTTGGGAACATCCAACTTCTTTTGCAATTACCTTTTGAGGCTTTCCCTCCTTATGGAGGTGTCAATGATGGTTTTCTGCACAACTGCCAAGTCAGCAGTCTTTCCCATGATTGTGATTCCTACTGAACCAGAGTGAGAGACCATTTAAAAGCTCAGGAACCCTTTGCGGGTGTTTTGGCTTAATTAGCAGATTAGAGTGGGACACTTTGAGCCTAGAATATTGCACCTTTTCACAATATTCTAATTTTCTGAGATTGTGGATTTGGGGTTTTCATGAGCTGTAAGCCATACTCATCACAATTATGACAAATCACGGCTTGAACTATCTTGCTTTGCATGTAATGAGTCTCTCACATATATTAGTTTTACCTTTTAAGTTGCATTAGTGAAATAAATGAACTTTTGCACGATATTCTAATTTTTCGAGCAAGTATCACCTGTATATGTTGTATTAAATTATGTTTTTTGGGACATTTAAAGCAGACCTTCATCCAGGAAAACAACTTATTTGCATCTGGTTTAATTCCTCTCCCTCAATTGGATTAAAAAAAAAAAAAAACGTAGATGCTTCTAACTTTTTTTGCAGCAGTTCAGCACCTCCTGCATCATTCTTTCCTAGACGAGAATGACATTGTGCTCCCTTTAGAATTTTACGACACATGCACGCTGATTTACCACTGGACCTCCGGACCTGGCAGAAATCTGTACATGCACAGGGTTTTCAGTGCAATGCGTGAAGACACAAGAAAAGGCAGGCCCGAGCTCTTGGCATGCCTGCGCATGCACAGATGTGTTACGATTCTCCGCTGAGCCCCAAAGGCCAGGCGGAGCCTTCAGCGCCTCTGTGCACGCGTCAATTTTTTTGCATGGATGGCACTGAAGAGGGGACAGGGCTAACTGCAAGGGGACTTAAGTTCCTCTTTTTTATGTGGAGATAAATGCCCCTTTTGAACTCGTACCTACAGGAAAGCCTATAATAAGGTTTACCTGTGGATACAGTAAATATCTCCTAAACTTGCACAGTTTAGGAGATATTCACAAGCGATGCTGCCGGTGATGTCACCGGCACATGCGCTCTGAAGGGACAGCATACCCGTGTCATACCTACCATCTACACAGCCAGAGCTAGCGAACCCAAGAGGAAGAACAGGTGAAGATGGCAGTGCTGGGCATCTGTGACAAAGCTGAGCAGGAGGGATACGCTTTACAGCCAAGTCTGTCATAATGTGCTAGTATGCAGTGTATACTAGTACATTATGACTTAACCCTGCAGGGGGGCCCCAGTTAATTTTTGTTTCAGTGGCTGTTTACTACCACTTTAGGCTGGGTTCACACTTGAGAAGGTAGCGGCTCACAGCAGGAGTCTGGTGCGTCTCCATTCACCATTTCAGGTTTGATTTCAGATGGAATTTTAGGCTGAATTCGGACCTGAAACTGACCAAAAGACGCACAGAGCTCCTGCGCAATTCGCACTGGAGCCGCAGCAGAGATGTGTGAACCGGCTCCATAGAGAGCCGGTTACAATCTCCTGCTATGCAAATTGGATGCTGGGAAACCTGCATACAATATGCACTGTTGTGAACCCAGCCTTAAGCATCTTAATTTTGCAGTATCGCATACATATTAAAAAACACTGTTATGTGTTGGCACAAAGTTTCAGCATAACATGCATGCAGCATGGGTCCGTCTGTGTCTATTGTACTCTGTATTTTGCAATGGGGTGCGAACACATGACAGGGGCCTAAAGGAAATAAAACAAAATAAAAATCTAGACATTATCCCATTAGGACACCAGATCAACCAAATTTATTTAGTTACTTTTCTTCTATCATGTGATGCTGGCAATAATGCATTGTAAAAATCCCAAAACTTGGTGCATCAGGCTATGTATTAGTAATGCACGGCACACCCTTCTTACCTTAACCTTTTTTGCTTGAATGCCAAGTTTCCCACCAAACGTTTCCTCCATCTGTGTGTGTTCTGAAATAACGCACTTCTGGGTGGTTATAATCTTTTCTTTCACAATACACAATAAGTCATGCTTGTTGCCATGTAGCTGCTTTATGAATGGGTGGTGCAAGTTTATCTTCCTGCAAATACCATTTAAACAGTGGATATAATAAATTAGATGAAAACTTAAATTTCAGCCTGCACTACTTATAAGAGTTCTTAAACCGAGGGGAAAAAAAAAAAAAAAAAAATTCACACGTGTCTGTATTACACATATATCTATATATGTCCAAATTCTGTCTAGGATTCATTAAATTTTAGTTTCACACTTGTAACATAAGAAAAAAAAAAAAAAAAAACTAAGTATTGTATATAAACCTTGCAGGCCTTACAGAAAAGAATAAAACATACTTTTCAGCAGCTGGTTTAAAAACATCCTTTGGGAATCACAACAAAATGACAAAAGTAGAAACCCCCACACTAAATCCTACATGCAACCGGGATGATAGAGGTTAAGGCTGCATTCACATCTGAGCGCATCGTTTTCAGGCGGAAAGTCGCGTGTTTTTCCCGCTATTTTGTACAGGTCAAAAGGTCACCAATGTAAAAAAGCAGAAGACCGCCTGTAATCTGCCCAAAAAGAAGCTCATGTACTTTTTTTGCACTTCAGGTGACAGAATACTCTGAACAGGAGCCATTTAAATGAATGGGATTTTGCTTGTTGGGTGAGATGAGCGTTTTACGAGTTGAAAACGCTCAGGTGTGAATGCAGCCTTAAGGATAATTGCCAGATATGATGAATCAGGTGTGAATGCAGTCTTAAGGATAATTGCCAGATATAGTGAATGAAAGGTTAAAATCCAAAACTATTTCTTTTCCTAAAAAATATCAATTGGATCTTCAAATTTTTTAATCTGGCAACAGAAAATCCAGATAATCCAATAGGAAGAATCAGGTTTTTGATTGTGAAGCTCCTTAGTTAATCCTATCCGACATTGGTATACACAGACGACTTTTTGCACAAACCTCCTGTTGATCTTGTTCCTCTCATAACTGTGACCAGTGAAGGGATAAGCATACAGTCCCGGCCAGTGGCCACAGCTCAGAAGCGCGCTGAAAATGCCATATGTAGACAGTGACGTGTTTCGACATGAGGCTGCCGACTTTTTAAAAAAGGAATCCAGAGCAGCAGCAGGATCACGTTTAGGTGTTGCAATTGATTGTGGGATTGGTTTTAACCCTTTCATCCCCCCCATACACCACATTCACATGCAGTCTATGCGATCTATTCTATAACCCCTTCAACTATATCAGACAATAGTTGCATTCCTTCTAGCATACAGTTTGCATGTAGGATTTAGCACTGTGGTTTTCATTTTACTTTAACTTTTAAAAAGTATTATAAGCAAGTATATCATCATGTCTCCCTCTTGTGTGTTTAAAAAGCACCCTTAGAATATACCAAAAATGTCTTTTATTTTACAGAAATTTCACAAACATGAAAAACATTTTAATAAATAAAATGGCCAAAATTAAAAATGTTCATAAAAAATAATCAGCAACTCAGTTTAAAAGGTTATTGGCACGTGAATAATTTATTCAAATAACAAAAAAATGCAGAATACTTCTGAAAATGAACTTTGCCCTTTCAATTAAATTACAGTTTACTTCTGGAAAACATAGAAGGCCATTGGCACAGCAATAAAACGAATCGTATTTAAAATACAAAAATAATAGTAACAATAATAAAATCCTTCACACCCTCTATTTCCAGTCGATCACACCCCCCATTTCCAGTGCTTAATTTACATGGAGCCTGAAACAATTATTGAATTTACAATGTTTAACTCTCCACTGCAAAAAAAGGAGCAATATAAAATTCAAATGGTGATTTTATTATTTTAAATAATAGTTACCACAGTGCCACCTGCTGGGTGAACACAGAAATCGCACGAATGCTTCACAGAAAAGGTACACTGGGGTCCTGTAGCAACCACATGAAAGTATGAAAAACCTTTTAGTACTTTTCAAGGGTAAAGGCAGTGATTAAATGTATCCTCACCTCTGTGCCCTAATAAGCTCACAAAATGAAATAATGCCTCTAAAAACGGGGGTCAGCAACCTGTAGATCGCGAACAGGTGACTGGTAGTTCACGGTCTGGGCTTGCTGACCCGCCATTCCAGAGCATCAGAAAGTAATGCAGAGGGACTACTTGTAAAGTTGGAGCTGTAGTAGGGAGCAAGAGCCCCATAAGCCGACGCCTCCTCTGTAGTGCTGGCTACAGCTCCATACGGAGCGATACCAACTGCGTGCTACCTCTTATCCTGGCTAGCAGAATCCAGAGTGGTGCCAGCAGCAGAAAAGAAGAGATCTTCAGGTCAGTATGAAGCAATACACTGGGCATAATAGTAGAGGGCTGCTTTCACACTGCTGCAGTTTACTCACACCACAGGTGCAGTGAAGTATACCTTCAGCTTTCCTGCGAGTTTGCTGTGCTTAGCCATAGGCTTCTATTTTATGTTGCGGATTTGGTGCACTTTCTGAAAGCGCACCAAAACTCCAACCAAAACCGCGACTCAACTCCAGGGTTTTACCACCCCCCAACTTTACGTGTGAATGAGCCTTAAGGGTGCTGCTGCCGAATGCAACTCAGGGCTCGTTCACAAGTGAAGCAGGCACTGCTGCTCCTCTGCAAAGCGATCAAAGTCCATTTAACAGGTGGTGAGGAGGCGATATGTTGCCTCCTCATCACCCGATTTAAACCCATGACTGCCGTGCAATGCACGCGATTGCGACAGGGTAGTACAACAATTAGAGGTTTAAATCAGGTGTAAGGAGGAGACACTGGTTCACACTGTGCCCGGTGATCTTTGACTTCTCCCACGTTGTTCAGGTAGATCCCCACCTTTTTAAGGTTGCCTACCCCTGCTCTAAAGCTATTCCTAAAAGCTATAAATACCGGTACTTCAATAAAAAAAAAAAAATTTAGTTTTTTTTTAAGAGAAAAGGTTTTCTGCTTCTCAGAAGCCGTACTAAACAAATTACCTTGAACTGTTGATGTGCTGTGGAGACAGAAGCACTAACAGGTTGTTCACGTCCCTGTGCACTATACAACAAAAGCATTGTATACATTTTTCATGAATTGCCAATAAAAATTTTTTTTTTTTTTTTTTTTTAAAATCAATGGAACATCGTGATCACATTAAAAATTCAGAAGACTGGGAGTGTACATTGTAAACATCAGGGGGCATGGACGCTGTGTTATCGTATATAATTTCACCTTTTGTAAATATACAAAACATGAAAAATGTGTCATTGTTAACATGGTTCTGCAAAGTCCATGTTCTTCACTGCAGGAATATTCCATTACTGGTTCTTTGTACCCTTTCTTCTTTAGGCTGTAAGGACATATTAAAACCATCTGTTCCGTGTTCCCGTAAATATGACACTGGTTTGGCCCTTGTACATCTTATTTTTACTTTGCTCAGCAGAATGAAAGATCCTGGCACTAAATTACCATCTACGTACCCTGTATTCTCCTATCCTATTCTCCATTACATCTTGTTACAGGATGATTACTCAAGCACAGAGGTACAGAGCCAGTCAATGAATACCAATTCCCCAAGACATTGCTGCAGTACAAGTGCTGAGTGGAGAAAGGAATGGAAAAACAGTACTGCTCCTATCCAAACAAGGAAAATCCATAGATTTGCTAGGCGTCTGTTTAGCAGGTTCTGCCCATTTTCCTTACTGAGTGAAACAGTAATTTTGTAAACAGTTTAAAAAATATATTTTTTAAGCCTAGGTTCACACTGACAGCGAGATTGAAATAGAGCGAGTTCAGCAGACTTCGAGGGTGATTTCAGAGACATCTGTGCGGATTTCCTGCACAGATGTCTATACAAAATCGCACCCAAAGTTGGCAAAAGTAGTACAGAAACTACTTTTGGAAATCAATGCGTCGTCCCACTGGACGGTGCCATTGCCGGCAATAGCCACCGATAAGGCATGCGATTTGACATGTCGCTGCAATGTGAACCTAGGCTAAAATTGGTCATTGTGTCTTTGACCTCTTTCACACTGAGGTGGTGTGGTCTGACCCCACAACAGGTGTAGTGCAGTGTACATGCGAGTTTGCTGCGCTTTCCTATAGTATTCTATTATGTACTGCAGTTTTGGTGTGCTTTCAGAAGGCGCACCAGAACCACAGGACATAATAGAACTCTATAGGAAAGTGCAGTGAGTACAGCAGCTGCGGTTTAAGCATGTTCATTCAAACAAAGTGCATGCACCACAGTGAAGCATCAATAGCATTCATTCACTGACCATCTACTACTGATTTGACCTCACCAAAATGAATGCTGATGGTTAAGTAAATGCACTTAACACTTTGCTCCTTGCCCTATATACTGAAGAAGTTTGTAATGTAAGGGAGTTGGACATTTACAGTAAGTGAATTCAATAATTATCTGAAGTTCTAATTGGTATTTATTTGTGACTATTTTATCAACTGCAACAAAATTGTGTGGGCAGGCGTATGACAGATTTTTTTCAAGTAGTCACAGAGGACAAACAGGTGCATGCTTATGAAAATAGATTAAACCAACACTCACCTGTGAACAATTAGATTCCTAGATACATTGGATAATTGGCAGTTGGCAAATAGGCTTCCCTTGATTCTAACAAATGTACAGTATATCGCAAGTACAGACTGAAAGACGACCAGGTATCAATCTCTCAAAATCAGGAAGCTCAAATATGACCAGTGTAGATATAAATAAATGATTTTTTTGAAAGGAAAACAAAAAAAAAAAAAAAAGGTTTTTTTATTTTTATCAAATTTATTATAATAAAATGCTTTTGGAGTAAAAATCTACAGTGGGGACGGAAAGTATTCAGACCCCCTTAAATTTTTCACTCTTTGTTATATTGCAACCGTTTGCTAAAACCATTTAAGTTCATTTTTTTCCTCATTAATGTACACACAGCACCCCATATTGACAGAAAAACACAGAATTGTTGACATTTTTGCAGACTTATTAAAAAAGAAAAACTGCAATATCACATGGTCCTAAGTATTCAGACCCTTTGCTGTGACACTCATATATTTAACTCAGGTGCTGTCCATTTCTTCTGATCATCCTTGAGATGGTTCTACACCTTCATTTGAGTCCAGCTGTGTTTGATTATACTGATTGGACTTGATTAGGAAAGCCACACACCTGTCTATATAAGACCTTACAGCTCACAGTGCATGTCAGAGCAAATGAGAATCATGAGGTCAAAGGAACTGCCTGAAGAGCCAAGAGACAGAATTGTGGCAAGGCACAGATCTGGCCAAGGTTACAAAAAACTTTCTGCCGCACTTAAGGTTCCTAAGAGCACAGTGGCCTCCATAAACCTTAAATGGAAGACGTCTGGGATGACCAGAACCCTTCCTAGAGATGGCCGTCCGGCCAAACTGAGCTATCGGGGGAGAAGAGTCGTGGTGAGAGAGGTAAAGAAGAACCCAAAGATCACTGTGGCTGAGGTCCAGAGATGCAGTTGGGAGATGGGAGAAAGGTGTAGAAAGTCAGCCATCACTGGAGCCCTCCACCAGTCGGGGCTTTATGGTAGAGTGGCCCAATGGAAGCCTCTCCTCAGTGCAAGACACATGAAAGCCCGCATTTAGTTTGCTAAAAAACACCTGAAGCACTCCAAGATGGTGAGAAATAAGATTCTTTGGTCTGATGAGACCAAGATAGAACTTTTTGGCCTTAATTCTAAGCGGTATGTGTGCAGAAAACTAGGCACTGCTCATCACCTGTCCAATACAGTCCCAACAGTGAAGCATGGTGGTGGCATCATCATGCTGTGGGGGTGTTTTTCAGCTGCAGGGACAGGACGACTGGTTGCAATCGAGGGAAAGATGAATGCGGCCAAGTACAGGGATATCCTGGACGAAAACCTTCTCCAGAGTGCTCAGGACCTCAGACTGGGCCGAAGGTTTACCTTCCAACAAGACAAAGGCCCTAAGCACATAGCTAAAATAACGAAGGAGTGGCTTCACAACAACTCCGTGACTGTTCTTGAATGGCCCAGTCAGAGCCCTGACTTAAACCCAATTAAGCATCTCTGGAGAGACCTAAAAATGGCTGTCCACCAACGTTTACCATCCAACCTAACAGAACTGGAGAGGATCTGCAAGGAGGAATGGCAGAGGATACCCAAATCCAGGTGTGAAAAACTTGTTGCATCTTTCCCAAAAAGACTCATGGCTGTATTAGATCAAAAGGGTGCTTCTACTAAATACTGAGCAAAGGGTCTGAATACTTAGGACCATGTGATATTTCAGTTTTTCTTTAATAAATCTGCAAAAATGTCAACATTTCTGTGTTTTTCTGTCAATATGGGGTGCTGTGTGTACATTGAGGAAAATAAATGATTTTAGCAAATGGCTGCAATATAACAAAGTGAAAAATTTAAGGGGGTCTGAATACTTTCCGTCCCCACTGTATCTAAAGATGCATGAAATGGAGCTTGGTTATGTAGCATGAGGCTGTATATTCTGCAATATTTACATTTTTGGTAAACTCGTTGAATGAATCCAAGCTCTGCAAGCTGAGATAACATGCACCGCATTGATGCATTCACACAATGTTCACAGTAACTATGAGATAAAAACAATGTTCAGGAATATTCCTTTATCCCATTGTTTTGCAAATCTATGTACACAACAAACTGTATGATTGAATCGGTTCCGATATCTGTTTTACTACCCTGACAGTTTATTATTCTATTATTCTAAATAGGAAACCTTCATTTTGTTTGCAAATATTAAAGATTCTAACTACCAGCAAGAATGAGTCCTTACATTTAAAGTAGGGATGCACCGAATGGGTTTTTTGGGGCAGAAACCAATACCGAAAATAAATCTTCCTTGATCCCGAAACCGATACCGAAACAGCACCAATACCGAAAGTGACTGTTTTTAAAAATATTTTTATACAGGAGATGGCCATAGACTGGGGACATGGTACAGGAGATGGTCAGAGACTGCAGAGATGGTACAGGAGATGATCACAGACTGCGGAGATGGTACAGGAGATGATCACAGACTGCGGAGATGGTACAGGAGATGATCACAGACTGCGGAGATGGTACAGGAGATGATCACAGACTGCGGACATGGTACAGGAGATGATCGCAGACTGCGGACATGGTACAGGAGATGATCGCAGACTGCGGACATGGTACAGGAGATGATCACAGACTGCGGACATGGTACAGGAGATGATCACAGACTGCGGACATGGTACAGGAGATGGTCAGAGACTGGGGACATGGTACAGGAAATGGTCAGACTGCAGACATGGTACAGGAGATGGTCAGAGACTGAGGACATGGTACAGGAGATGGTCAGAGACTGGGGACATGGTACAGGAGATGGTCAGAGACTGCAGAGATGGTACAGGAGATGGTCAGAGACTGCAGAGATGGTACAGGAGATGGTCAGAGACTGCGGACATGATACAAGAGACCAATGCAGCCTCACCAGTGCCTGTCAGATGCAGCAAGCCAGTGTCCCCAGTGGTGCAGCCTGAGTCCCCAGTGGTGCAGCCTGAGTCCCCAGTGGTGCAGCCTGAGTCCCCAGTGGTGCAGCCTGAGTCCCCAGTGGTGCAGCCAGTGAAGGGAGAGGAGAGCCGCCGCCGCTTGTTTGATCACAGCGCTGGAAACATCACAGCTTTCATTTCAATAGCTGTAAATGAAAGCTGTGATGTTCCCGGCGCTGTAATCAAACAGGTGGCGGCTCTCCTCTCTCCTACAATATAGGAAGCCCCCCTGATAGGCGGCACCAGGGGCAGGGGCGGAGCCCCGCCCCCGCCCCTTTCGGTATCGGCACAAATTCTTTCGGCTTTTTGCCGAAAGGGCCATTTTCGGCCGATATGTTTCGGTGCATCCCTAATTTAAAGAGTACCTGTCATTTCAGATCCATCATGGAAGCACCTGTTAGCGGGCATCCACTCACCTGCTGCCGCCACGTCCCTCAATTTGTTGTGTCACTGCCGCATCACCAGTCCCATTAAAGTGAAAGGGACTGTCAGTGAGTCAACAGAAGAGGGGCCGCTGTGGGACAGAGATGACAGTTGCTCTTTAAAAATTATGATTTACCAAAAAGCATTTTGCGACTATTCACTCGTGCCCACCCCCTCGCCGCTCACCCCTGTAGTTGGGAATCTGGCCTTCAGTCCAGGACTCAGCTTCCAGGACCTAAAAGAGATCAGAAGATCTCAGATGCGCCACTTCATCCTCAACGGACAATGGATGTCCAGGAGAAACATCATGGATGACCCTTCCTTGGTGGGTCTGTCCTTTTGGCAAAAACTCCACTCCAGCTAGCTCACTTCATAAGATCGCAGTCCCCCCCCCCCAAGCCCCCCGCCCTTGGGACCCTTTGGAAGGATCCTGACTACCTTTGAGCAACTATGCTTGGAACAGTCCCCCGTGCGCCATGCTCATATCGCCCCCCAAGGGGTTCAGACCCCCCTATATCTTCAAGTGGGAGCAAGATTTGGGACTTCAATTCCCTGAGCGGCATGTGGAGAGACTATTTCTCTTCTCATGTAAAACCTGTGTGCTAACCACCAGGAGACAGGTTTTAAGGTGCTGACTCGGTGGTATTATACACCAGTGAGGATCCATCAGATGTTCCCTCAGAGTTCTGATTTATGCTGGAGATGCGGGGAGGAACCAGGCTCTCTCCTCCACGTCTTCTGGTCCTGTCATTTCCTGCTCCCCTATTGGACCGAGGTACACCGCATTGTCCAGAAGTTTACGGATCGGGAGCTGCCTTGGAACCCCGCGTTCTTCCTCTTACACCATCATGAAATTCTGAGCAAGATCTATAGGAGATCCATCCTACCTCTCCTGATCACAGCAGCGAAAATTTGTATCCCCTTGTTTTGGAAGCAGACACAGCCACCGGCAGTGGCCCTCTGGTTGAAAAAATTAGCCGATATTAACAAAATGGAGGACCTGGTGGCCACGGATAGGGGCCTTAAAGAGCTGCTCCTCAAGAACTGGTTCTATTGGCACGAGTTTGTTTATTCGGAGAGGAGCATGCAGAGCTGATGATCTAACTCCGTTGGGAGTGGAGACACCAGTGATGACCCTCCGGACATTGATGGGGGAGGGACTGGAGGAAGGTCATCCACCCCACCTTTTTTCTCCCTTTTTTGACCCTCCTTCGCCCCTCCTCCCTATCCCCCCTTCTTTATTCCTTCTTTCTCTGGCTTTTCTTCGCTGTTTGGCCCTAAAGGTCACATTCACCTCCCCTTTCATCTTTAATAAATTGGTGTAAACTGTTAAAAATTATGCAGGATACAGATATCTTCTCGACCCCGAAGACCGCTGTGTATATTGCCTGCTGTATTACAATGCCTGTACACGTGGTCTGACCTGTGGAGGTGAACTACAGTATATACAATATTGTTGAGATCTCTGTACTACCGTATGCCTTATCTAAATAAAGAATTCAAAAAATATATATATGAGTTAAAATCGAGTCGATTTAAATCAAGCCTTTTTACTAGTGATTTAAAATCAACTTGATTTAAAAAAAATCCACCCCGCATATGGCTAGGTGTTGCTGATGGTAGATAACAGGCCAATGTACAAGTGGCCAAGTTACTACAGTTAGGTTCATATATATTTGGGCACAGGCACAATTTTATTTTATTTTTTTTCAGGTATTTACTAAAACATATTCAAGCTATAGTTATATAATGGATATGGGCTGAAAGTGCACACACAGGTTTAAATTTGAGGGTATGTACATCCAAATGAAAGGATGGGTTTAGGAATTACAGCTCTTAATAGCCATCCCTTTTTCAAGGGACCAAAAGTAATTGGGACAATCAAATCAAAAGCGGTTTTATGGCCAGGTGTTGGCTACTCTATTATTTCTTCATTAAATAAGCAGGTAAAAGGTCTGGAGTTGATTCTAAGTGTGGTATTTGCATTTGGGATCTATTGCCGTGAATCTACATCATGCGTTCAAAAAGAGCTGTCCATGCAAGTGAAAACAGGCCATTGCAAGGCTTCAGAAATGAAACAAATCCATCAGAGAGATAGCAGCAACATTAGGAGTAGCCAAATCAACAGTTTGGTACATTCTGAAGAAAGAAGAACACACTGGTGAGCTCAGCAACATAAAAAGGCCTGGATGTCCACGGAAGACAACAGTGGTGGATGATCACATGATCCTCTCTATGGTAAAGAAAAACCCATTCACAACATCCAGACAAGTGAAGACACTCTGCAGGAGGTGAGCGTATCATTGTCAAAGTCTACAATTAAGAGAAGACTTCACAAGAGCAAATACAGAGGGTTCACCACAAGGTACAGACCATTTATAAGCCTGAAGAATGGAAAAGCCAGATTAGACTTTGCCAAAAAAAAAAAAAATGTAAAAAGCCAGACCAGTTCTGAAAAAGCATTCTTTGGACGGATGAAACTAAGATTAATCTGTACCAAAATGACTGGAAGAAAAAAAAAAAAGTGTGGCTTGGAACAGCTCATGATCTCAAGCACACAACGTCATCTGTAAAACATGGTGGAGCTTGCAGTGTGATGGCATGGGCATGCAAGGCTTCCGGTGACACTGGGAGTTTGTGTTTTTTTTTGATGATGTGACAGAAGAGGCCGGATGAATTCTGCAGTGTTTAGAGATATACTGTCAGCCCAGATTCAGCCAAATGCAGCAAAAGTTAATTACACGGCACTTCACAGTACAGATGGACAATGATGCAAAACGCAATGCAAAAGCAACCCAGGAGCTTTTGAAGGAAAAGTAGTGAAATATTCTGCAATGGCCAAGTCAATCAACTGATCTCAACCCAATTGAGCATGCATTTCACTTGCTGAAGGCAAAAATAAAGGCAGAAAGACCCACAAATAAAGAACAGCTGAAGACAGCTGCAGTTAGAGCCTGGCAAAGCATCAGAAAGGAGGAAACCCAGTCTTTTGTAATGTCCATGGGTTCCAGACTTCAGGCAGTCATTGCCAGTAAAAGGATCATCAACAAAATATTAAAAATTAACATTTTATTTATGATTATATTCTTTTTTCCAATTACATTTGAGCCCCTGAAAATTGGGAGACAGTGTATAAAAATGGTTGCAGTTCCTAAAATTTGTACTTGACATGTTCAACCTCTTGAATTAAAGCTGAAAGTCTGCACTTCAAATTCATTTGGACTGTTTCCTTTTAATTTTATTCTGGTGGCATACAGAGCCAAAAGTATGAAAATTGTGCCTGTGTCCAAATATATATGGACCTAACTAGAGGTCGACGGATATGGGTTTTTCTCTGGCCGATGCCGATATTTAGAAGTCGCGGTGGCTGATGGCCGATATATGGTGCCGATTTTTTTGGGCCAATATGTTAGGCCGATTTTTTTTTCCTTTTTTCCCCTTCATCTCATAAAATCTAACAGTTAGACCCCTTTCACACTGGACGTTTTTCAGGCGCTTTTGGGCTAAAAATAGCGCCTATAAAGTGCCTGAAAAACGGCTCCCCTGCAGTCTCAGTGTGAAAGCCCGAGTGCTTTCACACTGAGGCGATGCGCTGGCAGGATGTTAAAAAAAAAAAAAAAAAAAAAAAAAAGTCCTGCAAGCAGCATCTTTGGGGTGGTGTATACCGGTGCTCCACCACTCCTGCCCATTGAAATGAATGCGCACCGCTGCCGAAGCGCCTGCAAAGCATTTTGGCAGAGGCACATCACGGGCACATTTAACCCCTTCCTCGGCCGCCAGCTGGGTTATAAGCGCCCCGCTAGCAGCTGAATAGTGCCGCTTAAATTACGGTAAAGCGCTGCTAAAACTAGCAGCGTTTTACCGTCAACGCATGCCCGCTCCAGTGTGCAAGCAGCCTTAAGTAATACAGAAATTTTTTTACATTTAAACATTTATTAAACAAAACAAACCTCCAATCAATTCACTTGTATGTATAAATTTAGATTAAAAAAAAAACTATATCTTAAATATTAAATATAGAAAAACAGGTACCCCAAGAACCCCAGAGGGACCGACCACCCCAGGGACTACTTGCACCCCACACCGCTCCAGGTAAGGAGAAGAGGGGGGCCCCTTACTTACCGCTCCAGCGAGTGCGTGGGTAATGCTCCCAGACAGATACTCCTCGCCACCGAGGGCTTTCGGCCATGAGGAACAGGGGGCACTATTGGACCCCAAACAGGGGCACTGGCTGAGACCCCGCACAGGGGGCACCTACGGATACCCCACACAGGGGGCACCACTGGACCCCTGAAAAGGGGCACTGCCTGAGACCCCGCAGGAAATGCTCCCAGACAGATCCTCCTTGTCACCCAAGTGGGGGGGCTGTCGGCCATGAGGAACGCTGCGACACAGGCCAAAACCCAGTCGTATGCGATCTTAACTCATAGGGCCAGCCCCCGTCCAGTGGAGCTATGTCGTGGCCGACCTAGCACGTAGCTGCGGTCTGCACGCGCTCACTGGCCTGACTGGGGAGACCACTGAATCTTAGTGTCCAGCGTGTCGCCCAGTCCGGCAGTTGATTGTAGATCTCACAGGAAAAAATCCAAGAGGAAAAAAAGTAGTCTAAAAAGCAAACAAAAAAATTGTAGCAGAAAAAAAACTGAAGGCCTATAGCAGAGAGGAGAGTGTATATTACCTAGGACTGCCCATAGGTGTAGCCAAGTCTTTTCTGTCTAGTGTCGTATACCTGAAGGGTGCGCTATAACCATATTGTTCTGAATAATGGAGCGCTGTTTCTGTCAACGAACAAATGAGAAAGCTCAATTTTAGCCTCATCACTTAAAATGACTTTGTGCCAGAAGGTTTGAGGCTTGTCTCTGTGCTGTTTGGCATATTGTAAGCGGGATACTTTGTGGCATTTGCGTAGTAACGGCTTTCTTCTGGCGCCTCGACCATGCAGCCCATCTCTCAAGTGCCTCCTTATTATGCATCTTGAAACAGCCACACCACATGTTTTCAGAGAGTCCTGTATTTCTCCTGAAGTTATTTGCGGGTTTTTCTTTGCATCCCAAACAATTTACCTGGCCGTGGCTGAAATTGTAGTTGGTCTACCTGATCGTGGTTTGTTTTCAACAGAACCCCTCATTTTCCACTTCTTGATTAGAGTTTGAACACTGCTGACTGGCATTCTCAATTCCTTGGATATCTTTGTATAGCCCTTTCCTGTTTCATACAGTTCAACTATCTTTTCCTGCAGATTCTTTGACAATTCTTTTGCTTTCCCCATGACTCAGAATCCAGAAACGTCAGTGCAGCACTGGATGGAAGATGCAAGGGTCTGTCAGGAGTCCAGAAACTCATTGGCCTTTTGTACACACACTAATTACACACAAACAGATCACAAGTGAGGATGATTACCTTTAATAGCCATTCAAACACCTTTGTGTCAACTTGTGTGCATGTTATCAGGCCAAAAACACCAGGGTATGCAAGATTTTGATCAGGTCATTTGGGTAGTTTGTTGTCATTATGATTTAAAAAGAGTAAACACCATTGATTGATAATAAATAGCTTCAGCCAAACACTAACCATGAGTGAAAAATGTTTTTGTGTCATCATTCATATTCTCTGAAAAATAGCCAAGAAATCAAATTCTGCCAGGGTATGTAAACTTATGAGCACAACTGTATATGCGGCACTGATGGGCACTCATAAGCGGCACTGATCAAGAGGCACTGGCAGGCATCAATGATGGGCACACAGTGCCATCCATAATGGGCACTGATTGGCACCCCTAGTGGTCTACAGTGGGCATCCTTGATTGTTCTGCACTGATAACCACTTAAGGACCGAGCCTCTTTTTGAGATTTTTTGTTTACAAGTTAAAATTTTTTTTTTGCTAGAAAATTACTAACGAAAAATTCTAACACCCGAAAGAATAAGATCGTAGTGGCGCAGCAGTCTTACAAGTGCATTTCTTGGGGAAAAAATACACATTTTTTTAATTAAAAAAAAAATAAGACAACAGTAAAGTTGGCCCAAATTTTTTCTATATTGTGAAAGATAATGTTAAGCCAAGCAAATTGATACCCAATATGTCATGCTTAAAAATTGCGCCCGCTCGTGGAATGACGACAAACTATGGCACTTAAAAATCTCCATTGGCGACGTTTAAAAAATTCTACAGGTTACCAGAATAAAGCCTCGTACACACATGGTATGATTGTTGGCCAACCAAGCGTCTGATTTCTGTCAAAAGGGCGTGTGCCAGGATCTTGTCTTGCATACCAACAGTACACAATTGTCATGCCACAAACACGAACGTAGTGACGTACTACGAGGAATTTCAGCTCTTGAGCGCCACCCTTTGGGCCCCTTCTGCTAATTTCGTGTTTGGCGAGCATTAATTTAGCGCATGCGTGTTTGTACTTTCGACTTGTGTGACGGATTTGTGTACTGACCATACGAAAATCTGACATCAAACCGTTGTCCGCTGAAAATTTACTAGCCTGTCATCCAACATTTGCTGGCCAAAAGTTGGACAATTGTCAAAAGGAGCGTACTAACGGTAAGATTTTAACACATCAGTCTGTCAACAGACAATCCCCTGCCAACAATCGTATCGTGTGTACGAGGCTTTACAGAGGTTTAGTGCTAGAATTATTACTCCCGCTGTAACGATCGCGGGGATACTTCACTTGTGTGGTTTGAACACCAGTTTCATATGCGGGCATGACTTACGTATGAGCTTGCTTCTGCGCATAAGCTCGACGTGAAAGGGCGCTTTAAAAAAAAAAAAATTCTTATTTTACTTTTTATTTTTACACTGTCCTTTCAAAAAAAATTTTGGGTCACTTTCTTCCTATTGCAAGCAATGTAAACATCCATTATAATAGAAAAAGAACAAGATTCCTCAAGGTTTGGGACTTTAAATAGACGCAAGGCAGTAATATTATAAAAGTACAAAATTTATTGGAGAAACAATAAATAAATCAACAAATGTAATACAATGTAAATATGAATGTAAACAGATAACTGATGATAAAAAAAATTCTATATAAGGGGAAAAGACCAGCTTAAAAAGAGGGGGAGCTCGCAAAGGAATAGTCCGACGTGTTTCAAATGCACTCTGAAGTGCGGATCTTCCTCAAGGACTTTAACAGTTTGCACCACTCCCAATGCTGTAGTTCCCAAATATGTAGTTGTTTCACCAGCAGCTGAAAAGACACACTCAACTAATAAGAAGCGCCATCCATAGGACATCCTGAATTCACCCATACTCCAAGAGACTCCTATTAATCGTTTTTAGGGGAGTTGTGTTTAAAAGGTGTCAGGATAGTGTCCAACTTAATATTAAAGGGCTTAGTTCATATATGTATATTTCATGGAAGGTGTATCACATCCAGAAGGGGTTCTCATATCAAGTGGTGGAGGGATATACCACCTGCAACTATATACAATGAGATCCTGAAGACCACATCCTTAAGAACAATTGCTTGTAGAATGGCAATTGTTAGTACTTTAATGGATGGAGCAGGAGTGTATGGTCCGTCAGCTAACAGCGGCGGGTGGTCCTTAAGTGGATAATCAATGCGTGGATTATCAGCATGGATTATCAGCGCAGACCCCACCTGTCAGGAGAGCAGTGGGATAGGCTCACCTCTACTTATGCCTGTCAGCACGAATAGAGGAAAAGCCGATAAAAGGCACTTCCTGGTTACCATAGGATCAGCTGTAATTGGACACAGTTGATCACATGGTAAAAAACTTATGTCAAAGGCCCTTTACCTAGATCAGAGATGCGGTGTGTCAGCCTGACACACCACCGATAGCCGTGCTGTGCGCACCCGCGGCTTATCCTGCTAGACGTCATATGACATCCAGAATAAATACAACCACTTTCTGGCTGTCATTTTGCTATATGGCGGACGGGAAGTAGTTAAAAGATACTTACACTGTTGGCATCATTTTTTTCAATTTATATTTCTTTATTATAGAATTTCATCATTTACATTCTTGTTGGAAAATCTAATACTTATCGCCTTATTAAACTAATACAGAATTTCCTTATTTCTAAAACCATATATATGGTCAGTCCAAGGCAAGTTCTGAAATGTTTCTTTTTTTTCCTTGAATATATCATCTATACAACATAATTAGCATATACACATCTATAAATATTAACTGCATATACACAAACATACAAAAACTAAATAACACACAAAAATAAAAAATAAAAATAAAAAAAAGGGGGGCAAATAAATCGAGCGACTAATCTGATCCTTGGCTAATATACTAAGCTGTATATCTAGGTCTAGAAAAGAAATTACCACTGCTGGTGGGTTTTTACAGTACCTTCCTTTCTGCCCGCTGGTATGGCCCTCCATCCCCATTTTTTTCCGATACCCTACCTATCACAGGCTATCCCTGACCTCCCTACAAGGGAACAAAAAGACCCAATGAAGATGGGGCCAATATCCATGGTTTCCACAATTTAATTAAATTATTAGGTATTCCCCTATTACAATAGATTTGTTGTTCCTTCAGAAGGTTGTCATTTACTTGAAGGCGCCATTCCTCAAATGAGTGAGATATCAAGTGGAGATATCCACTTTAGGGCAATTAGCTTTCGTGCTATAAACAATAATCTACTAACTGATATCAATATCTAAATGGGCAAAAACTCTTCATCGAAATAGCCTAGTAAGCACGTCTTAGGATCCAAATTGATATGTGTGTTAAAAGTCTCATTAATTTTAAACACCACCTCTCGCCAGTAACTAGCCAATTTAGGACATTTCCACATCATATGAATTAAAGGGGTTGTAAAGTTATTTTTTTTTTTTTTTTAAAATAACAAACATGTTATACTTACCTTCACTGTGCAGCTCGTTCTGCACAGAGTGGCCCCGAACCTGGTCTTCTGGGGTCCCTCGGCGGCTGTTTCAGCTCCTCCCCGCAAGCATTTACCACCTTCATGCGAGCTCCCTCGCACGGTGGTGAGTGCTTGCGGGCGCGCTCCCGTGATACAGCCGGCGGCTATAGCCGCTCGCTGTATCACTCGGCCCCGCCCCCCGACGCGCCGCGTCATCGGATGTGATTGACAGCAGCGCGAGCCAATGGCTGCGCTGCTTTCAATCCATCCACTGCAGCCAATCAGCGACCAGGCTGAGCTGCAATGAAGCTGATGAGGACGAGGAGCGAAGATTCGAGGCGTCAGGTAAGTAAAACGGGGGGCCTGGGGGCGGCGGTACTGTCAAAAGTTTTTTCACCTTAATGCATAGAATGCATTAAGGTGAAAAAATTTTTACCTTTACAACCCCTTTAAATCAGAGGGGGAATTTTGGCATCTTGGACAATTCAGGGAATCACGCCTTCCCCACTTAAATACCTTATCGGTGTTCTTTATACCCTGTATATTATAAATAATTGCATCAAACATTGTGCCGGTGATATTGAGATTAAAAGGTACCCTTCCTAAAATTGTTTGCCAGGTATTATCTGAAATAACCCCTAGGTCTAACTCCCACCCTCTTCTACCCGGGCTGACACCATTATCCCGATATAGCCTCTGGAGTTGGCCATATAGCGATAAAATGATGCCTTTTTTTCCTTAGTCGCCACTGCTAATAAGGTTAAGAGTAGCATTGGTTTTACCACTATCTTAAACTGACATTGTACCGCATGTCGTAATTATAAGTATTTAAAAAAATTACTATGAGGCAGTTGAAAAGATTATTGCAAATCCTGAAAGGAACATAGAACATTATGTGAGTAAAGCTGAGCTATATATTGAAGTCACATAATCTTCTACCCTTGAATGTATCTTTATTCCCAAATATTTAAACGAAGATACAATTTTAACTTGTGGAGCCTCTTTTAATATAAGCAAACTAGGACTAAAAGGAAGTATAACGGATTTATCCCAATTAATAACATAACCAGAGAACGAACCAAACTTTTGTATAAGTAACATTAAAAGAACTTAAAGAGTTATCCATATCCCCAAGAAACAGCAGAGCGTCATCTACATATAATGAGATCTTCTCATTCCTCAAACCTCTACAAAATCGACAAATAGATTCTGATTGTCAGATGGCTTCAGCCAGTGGTTCGAGGGCCAATGCAAATAACAGAGGGGACAGGGGCACCCCTGTCTAGTACCTCTATATAATGAAAAAAAAATCTGAAACCACACCATTTATTTGCATACAGGCCCTCGGAGCAGAGTAAAACAGCCTAACCCACCATATAACATTATCCCCAAGGCCAAACAAACCCATCACCTCCCACAGATACAGTAGGTGACCGCGATATTGTGTCAATCTCGCCGCATTTCTCGGCGAGATTTGACACCTGCGAGAGCCAGCGCCGAGATGGCTCACTCATCGGGAAAGGAAAACTTTTTTCCTTTCGCAATGAGTGACAGGCAATGCTGACAGCTGTCTGATATGAATCCTGAGGGGGGAACGCCACGCCAAATTTTAAATAAAAATCCCGCGTGGGTTCCCCCCACAGGGGCATACCAAGCCCTTAGGTCTGGTATGGATTGTAAGGGGACCCCCCCTACGCCGAAAAATCGGCATGGGGGTCCCCCCAAAATCCATACCAGACCCTTATCCGAGCACGCAGCCCGGCCGGCCAGGAAAGGGGGTGGGGACGAGCGAGCGCCCCCCCTCCTAAGCCATACCAGGCCGCATGCCCTCAACATTGGGGGTGAGTGCCTTGGGGCAGGGGGCGCCCTGCGGCCCCCCCACCCCAAAGCACCTTGTCCCCATGTTGAGGAGGACAAGGACCTCTTCCCGACAACCCTGGCCGTTGGTTGTCGGGGTCTGCGGACGCAGTACACAGATTTTAAGAATAATTAGGCAGCTTCGGGGTCTTCTTCCGACTTCGGGGGGTCTCCTTCCGACTTCTCCCGGTGTTCGGCCTCTTCTCCCGGGCCCCTCCGCTATCTTCTTCCAGCTCTTTTGCTAGCGAGGGGCCCGGTCTGCTGCCGCCATCTTGCCACTTCTTCTCACCTTCCGATGTTGACACGATGCTCTCTCCGTCTGGAATGCTGTGTGCGAGCTGCGGAGCCATTTATATAGGCGGTGACACCGCCCCCTTGTGACATCACGGTCCCAGCATGTGCAGGGACTCTGGCGTCATAAGGGGGCGTGACCCCAGAGTCCCTGCGCATGCTGGGACCGTGACGTCACAAGGGGGCGGGGTCACCGCCTATATAAATGGCTCCGCAACTCACACACAACATTCCAGCCGGAGAGAGCGTCGTGTCAACATCGGAAGAAGAGAAGAAATGGCGAGATAGCGGCGAGAAGACAGCGGCAGCAGACCGGGCCCCTCGCTGGCAAAAGAGCTGGAAGAAGATAGCGGAGGGGCCCGGGAGAAGAAGTGACGAGACAGCGGCGACGAAACAGCAGCAGCAGACCGGGCCCCTCGCTGGCAAAACAGCTGGAAGAAGATAGCTGAGGGGCCCGGGAGAAGAGGCCGAACACCGGGAGAAGTCGGAAAGAGACCCCGGAGCTGCCTAATAAATTATTCTTAAAATCTGTGTACTGTTTTTTTTAATTGACACTTTTTATCCCTAGGTGAATGGGTAGGGGTACTATGTACCCCATACTCATTCACATAGGGTGGGGGGCCGAGATCTGGGGGCCCCCCTTATTAAAGGGGGGCTCCCAGATTCCGATAAGCCCCCCGCCCGCAGACCCCGACAACCAACGGCCAGGGTTGTCGGGAAGAGGCCCTTGTCCTCATCAACATGGGGACAAGGTGCTTTGGGGTGGGGAGGTCACAGGGCGCCCCCCTCCCCCAAGGCACTCACCCCCCATGTTGAGGGCATGCAGCCTGGTACGTCTCAGGAGGGGGGGGCCTCTCGCTCGTCCCCACCCCCTTTCCTGGCCGGCCGGGCTGCGTGCTCGGATAAGGGTTTGGTATGGATTTTGGGGGGGACCCCCACGCCGATTTTTCGGCGTAGGGGGGTCCCCTTACAATCCATACCAGACCTAAGGGCCTGGTATGCCCCTGTGGGGGGAACCCACGCGGGTTTTTTATTTAAAATTTGGCGCGGCGTTCCCCCCTCAGGATTCATACCAGACAGCTGTCAGCATTGCCTGTCACTCATCGCGTAAGGAAAAAAGTTTTCCTTTCCCGATGAGCGAGCCAGCGCGACATGGACAGTACCCTGTCGCTGAGAACCAGCGCGATGGTATAACGCTGGAAACACAATATCGCGGTCAGGTACTGCAAGTACACTCAACGCTGTTGAAAGCTTTCACAACGTCAAGTGACAGAACTGCTCTCCTCCCAGGGTTATCAGATGGTAATTGCATATTCAAAAAAAGCCTGCTTCAATTAATAGTTGTAGACCTTGTAGGGATAAAATCACACTGATCTCGGTGAATCAAACTCTGCAATTATCTGCTTAGTCTTGTTGCCAGGACCCTGGCCAGAATCTTAGCGTCCGAGTTCAGCAATGATATATCGGGGGGTAAGATTCTGCAGCCAAAGGATCCATTCCAGGTTTTGGTAGCACAATGATATAGGCATCCCTCATAGAATCTGGAAGCTTAAATGATTCTAAGGCCTGGTTAAGAACCTTCAACAGTTCGGGAAGCAAGACCTTCCCATGTTGTTTGTATACTTCTGATGGTAAACCATCAGTACCCGGGGCCTTATCGTTTGGGGATAATGTCAATAGGGTGTTAAGTTCCTGTCTATAATTTACAGAGAGAGAGGGGAGTTTTAGAGGATCTAAAAATTTCTTAAGACTTGTCTTAGAGTATTTAATTTTTTTCTGATATAAATTACTATAATAAGTAACAAAAGATTGCAGTATTTCATGCTGTTCGTAAGAAAAATCTCCCCCTGCTGTATGAATAGCGGAAATAAATTTAGTATTTTCTTGAGATTTTGCAACTACGGATAGTATTCTACCTGATCTTTCCCCCTCCTCAAAACTGCGACATCTGGACAAAAAGCCAGATCGGGCATCTTTGTTCATCGTTGCCTGTCTATATAATAATTGTGCATCCTTCCAGACCCCTCTATTAGAGGTGGTAGGATCCTAAACATATTGAGCTTCTCTCTGCTGCGCATCGGCTGCTAACAGGGATTCCCGCTCCCGACTAGTTTTTTTATAAAACACTTATGGCTTTAAGCAGAGTTCCCCTTAAAGCTTTCATGGTATCCCATACCACCTGAAATGAAGCCGAGTTATTATTTATATGGAAAAATTCAAGTAAGGCCCGACACGCTGAGTCCCCCTGGGGCAAAAATTTAAACCAAAAAGCAGGAACCCTCCAGCTAGTCCTAATTCTGGGCTTTATTTAATCTAGTGTTACTGCTATAGGCGAATGATCTGATAAACCTTTAGTTAAGTATTGAATATTAGAGACCCAGGAAAGAACTGAATCTGTACCCAGGGACATATCTATTCTCGATAAGGTCTGGTAGGTGCTAGAACAGGAATATTCGTTAGAAAATGGGATCTTAACGCCATATATCCTGTAGTCCCAGTTCCTGAGTATAACTATGAAAAGTAGTATCTACATTTGGGCCTACTAGGTATCTATCCATGCTGGGATTGCATCAGTGTTAATTTCGTCAACTAAAACATTTTAGTCTACTAAATGAATACTATTTTAGTTGACTAAAAATAAGACAACTGAGATGCCTAAATATGACTAAAACTAAAATGTCATTTTAGTCAAAAGACTAAAACTAAATTGAAATTTGACTTCAAAATTAATTGGTCTGTAGTGCATGTTCATACCTCAATACCATAAATAATAACATTAGATTTTTCACTCCAGTAGTAATATATAAATATATATATGTATGAGTTTGGAAAATTGTAGAGAAATGTTTAACTAATGCATTACAATTTAATTGCACCCATTAGATTTTAGACGACTAAATGACTAAAATGAGTTTTAGTCGACTAAAATGTACTGGAGATTTAGTCAACTAAATACGGCTAAAACAACTGCAAAAGACTAAAATGGGACTAAAATTAAAATGTAAAATGCCATTTTAGTCCTAAGACTAGGACTAAAACTAAATCAAAAATTTGCTGCCAAAATTAACACTGGATTGCAAACATTATTAAAATCCCCTATATGGTGGAGGGATATAGATAGACCCCAAAATACATTGCGTAGAGAATAATGTACAAACCAACGAGACAAACCTGCCCCGTGAATCTAGCATTACTTGCCTGCAGGAAAACTGAAGCTTTGAAGAAATTAATACACTTGCTCCTCTTGCATACGCTGAGTATACAGAATAATATTGGATAGGGTACCTTTTATTCTGTAATAAGCTAACAGTGTGTTTCCTGCAGGCAAACAATCAGGCGTTCATGCTCAGACAATTTATTAAACATAGCACGTTTCTTAATCCTTCATACACACACACATACATATACACACATATTATATATATATATATATATATATATATATATATATATATATATATATATATATATATATATATATACACACACACATACACACATACATAAATACACACACAGATCCAAAAAAAACACACACACACAAAACATCCACACGCATCCAGGCTTCTGTTTGCATTATTAATGTATTAATGAAAACAGAGCTGGGATAAAGTTTTTATAAGCGTACATAAAGCTGAATGCAAGGCATAATTTCATTTCAATTTATTCCCCAATTTTAGCCACAAATGATATAAATCCACTCTGTGTACACCAAATGCCTTTAGAAACACATATAGTTGTGTAGTAGCGACATCATTACTGTGCTGTACCTGTGCAGAGTAAAACTGCAGGAGAAGGAGGTGGAAACATGACCTGTCACCTTGCAAAAGGAGAGAAGCAGTGACTGGTCTTTATTACAGGAAGCTCCTGCACAGAGACAACACTTCACACTGGATTACAGCACAGATCTGGAAATACACAAAGTGCACCAAGAGTCAAAGAAGAAAACACATGCCTTGTGTATAGAGGATATTTGCTTTTCCCGAAGCTTAGCTTTAAAGTGGTTAAGCCACTGTGATGTATACATACAATCCTCTGTGTTCGATAATAAGTGCTCCAGTGCATGTGATTTATTAAAAAAAAAATGCAACTATATACCTCATTTCAGAGCTCCTCTCGGTGCTTACGTGATCAGCCGCCTCTCTCCTCTGACAGCTACAGTGGGAGCGGCCAAGAATCAGTCAGGAGGAGGTGGAGAGGCGGTCAGTCAGGTGAACACCGATAGGCACTCTGAAAAAAGGTATATAGCGCCATCTTTTCTTATAAACATGCACTGGGGCACCTATCATTATCAAACACAGAGGATTGTATGGAAATTCAACAGTAATCTTAGCAGCAGGAGGAGAGGGGTGGGCACTGGTATGAGCTGACAAGTGGGGGCGGGGGGAGACACAGGAGAGCTCCGGATGATGGAGGCACGTCGTAAACTGACCACAGTGTCAGGGTTCAGCAGCCATAAACCATGGTCAGTTTATAGTGGTTAACAGGGGTAGGGCAGAACTAGGCAGGATCAGCCAGGTATTTTAGGTGATAAAAGAGGACAAATTACACAGCACAAGCACTGTGCGGTTATTCAAGCTTTAAAGGAACAGGATCCCCCCCCCCCTTTTTTTTAGGGTAACACTTTATGACATACCAGTCTTCTGCACTATCCCTCTACAGTAGTTAGTGGACCTGTACTCTTATGCACATCTGTACCAGGGGACAAGTCATTCTTCCCCTTGCCCCTTCCCAAAAGCCCCAGCTCTTTCTCGTGTATGGTGGTGGATACACAGCTTTACAAAAAAAAAACAGACATTCAGTTATTAAACAGAACAGTTGCTGCAGGCATATGGCTTGTGCCTACACAATGAAAACAGACTAATATTTATACTGGGCATTTATCCAGCCAAGCAGTGTCCAAACATGCTAAAACGCCATTGTGACAAACATGTTACTAATGTCTCTTCAAAGCTGAGCAATCTAATGAAGCACAGAAGAGAACAGAGCTTTACACTCAATACAGCTTGCACAGTAACAGAAGCCAACATTAAAATGATACTAAGCACACAATTTAATTTACATTGTCCCTTCTATTGCTGTATGTGGACGATGCCACTGTAATTTTAATTAAACCTTTTCCCTAATCAATCTACAGCTGTCACATGGAAGCATAAGCAGGGAGAGCTTCTAGTCCTCTGCTGCTGGTCACATGTTCAAAAAAAAAAAAAAAAAACAACCTTTGTAATACAGAGTTAAAATAAATAATTTCAATAAACTGTTTTAAAATTGTCATACAAATCAAATCTTTATTATATTTTGGCAACATGGTGTGGGCGCATTTCTGCCAGTCACAGGCTGTGTCACAGGCCTCCAGCCAGTGTCTCAGAAGAGGGAGGTGAAGCCTCCATTATTCTACATGTAATATCCCACCCCCGGTGTTTAGCGGGCATGAAGGAGGAGGAAGGGAGTGAGCTGTCATTTACCACTCTGTATACACCAACATGTGTGACTCTATAGTCACATAGGCTGCTCAGATGTGATAGGGAAGAAATGCTCAGCATAGAAAATCACTAAAAACTGAGCATGTGCAGAGCTACCACAACAGCTGCAAAATTGCTGACTGAATTGGGGACATGGACAGAAAGTGGAGATAGAGAACATCAGGATCAACCAGGTTTTTTGCAGAACACAGAAAATTTATCTCATAGTGACTGAGTATGAACAGCATTTATTGCTAGTTTATGATGTGGTTTTAGTGCCACTTTAAAAGAGAAGTATGGGTTTGGGCTTTTGTTATATTCATACTTGCCTCAGTGGATGCAGCATGGGTCCGATGCTGCATCTGTCCCCCGGCGTCTCTGCACTGAGAACCGAGCTATCGAACACCGCCGATTGCTCAGTTCTGACAGCTCCCCGAGCAGAGCGCTGCAGACTGTCAGTCACAGCTCTCTGCTCTGCCCTCTCCTCCCTCACTGGAGAGATAGGCTATGGAAGAAGGGGTGCGGGCGGGCGGCCAGCTCAGTCTCTCAGCGGCTCTCTGAGAGGCTGAGCCGGGTGTCGGTCCAGGCAACTGGCCGATCCAGACTTTCGCGATGACGCGGTGCCTGGACTGACTTATGTGACGTCAGCAGAGAGCGAACTTCAGCCCGCTCTCTGCTGAAAACAGGACACAGGATTGCAAAAACGAATTGCGCGCCTGTGATCCATAGGAGAAGTACAGCCAAACGATAGCTTTGGCTATACTTCTTTAAGTGAAATAGGAGGTGTAAAATACTATTCAGTTATTTCATTTTAAATACAATCACATTTTAGCTGGCCTACTGGCTTACTGTTCATGCTCCCAGACCCCCAAATCTCATTCATTTCTATCAGATCCCACTTTAAGACTCAATTGTTTTTTTTTTTATCTCCTACTGAGCTTTCTCCTAGGAGGTATACGGAAATTGGATGCCTTAACCACTTGCTGACCATGCTATAGCTGAAAGACGGCTAGAGCATAGTCACCCAGTCTGGGCTGGACACAGCCGACTACAGATCGAGGCAAAGGGCCGATCACAGCATTGCCTTTCCTCAATGCCGTCACTGTGCAAGGAAAGGAAAGCCAATAACCGGCTATCCTGCGACAGCACACATTTACACTGATCATCGGTGCCCTGATTATCAGTGTAGCCCCATCAGCGTAGCATATTAGTTCTTCCTCAACAGCGCACGACAGAGAAGAAGAAAAAAAAAAAAAAAAAAAACTTATTTGCAAAGTTTTATAACCAAAGTTTTATAATCAAAGGTTTATAATCAAAGGTTTTTTCCCCCCTTACATTTTTGGGTCTTTTTTTCATTTGTTTAGCAAAAAAATAAATAAAAAAAACAAAACAGTGGTGATTTAATACCACCAAAAAGAAAGCTGTGTCTCAAAATTATGAAAAAATGTCATATGGATACATTGCTGCATGACCGCACAATGTCATTCAAAGTGTGATTGGCCTGGGCAGAAAGGGGGTGAAAGTGCACTGTAGGCAAGTGGTTAAGCATGTCACCGACTGTTCAACTTACCTGTGATAGGTTAGCAGCCTACAGTGAGGGAAAAAAGTATTTGATTCCCTGCTGATTTTATACATTTGCCCACTGACAAAGAAATTATCAGTCTAGAATTTTAATGGTAGGTTTATTTTAACAGTGAGACAGAACAAAAATATCCCGAAAAAGCACATTTAAAAAAGTTAAACTCATTTGCATTTTAAGGAGTGAAATAAGTATTTGATCCCCCATCAATCAGCAAGATTTCTGGCTCCCGGGTATCTTCTATACCAGGGATATGACAAATGAGAAAACTCAAATATACGCGCCCCTCTTGAGTCTTCACCACTGCGCTCAAATGCCAGGTGGAGGGGTGCTTACCCCCTACACAAGAGAAAGTCCTAATGCAATGGCTATAGAGCTGCCACTCTAAAATTATGTAAACTATGCAAAACCTTTCTATTACTTGCAAATAATCCTGGGCTATATTAGTACTTGCAAGACAGAAAAAGTGGCGCTAAATAGCGGTGTAGCTCCTAGCTGAAGTGCAAAGCAATAATCTAATGTTCCAACAAATAAAACATAATAAAAGTTCTCATTAGTGTGAGAAAATAAACATTCAAAATCCCTGTACAGGTGTATCAAACACACAGCACTATATAAAAAAAGGACATGAACTCTAAATAATAGTCCATAAATATTCCCAAGGCAGGACACCGTGCAGGAAAGGTGAGGTCTCTGAAAACAATCCACCAATTCACTCAGTGTTAGTGATTCCTCTCCCCTTGAATTCCACACTCACCAGCTCCACATGCCTCACACTCTCGTGTTTTAGCAATCAGGCATAAGTGTAGGTTGGTCAGTGAAGGGTCAAAGGATCCAGATTCTTTTATAATCCGGGTGTTACCTCAATTCATAAAAAGAACTCAAGATAGTGTGATACCGTAAAATAAGTGAATTTATTCAATTTAAAACTTAAATCATTGCACTCACATGAACAATTCTTGATAAAAGCCAAACTGACACTGCAAAGCAACTCTAAACCAAAACGAATCCTCCTCTGTGAAACGCCCAGCACCACTGTGAGAATGAAGGTCACGGCGGACCTCAAGAAGCAGCGATGGATAAGTTCTCACCCCTCTCCGCTGACAATCTAAGATTGTGGATCACCTGCTGGCGACGCAGCCCAAGGGGCAGCTCCTCCGAAGCGTTTGAATGCTCCCGCTGATGCACGGAGATCCACAGCCAAGTCCCGTCCGTCACTACTGCTTACTGATAGGTGCCGTACAGCCACGCCCCGACATGTTTCGTCACATCAGACTTCCTCATGGGATTGGCTGCACGGCACGGCACCTCCTCCCCTTATACTCCTTACGTCTTACGTCGTAATAGTATGCAAATCAGTGTTCGCCTTCCCAGATGCCTCTGCGGCCCTCAAAAGCAGCGATGCTGGGCCGATCACGTACATCAAAGAATAGCTAAACTGTACAAATATCTTGAAAGTGTCTGAGCACAGTATAAACAAATGTGTTGCATAGATCGGGTATTGAAACTCAAACAAGGTGAGACGAACTATTATATATTCTAGATATCATTCATTGGGTCACATTCAGCAGTGTATCACCAACTTGTTAGTTAAATACTCCCCATATGGAGTCTAGAATCATAGAACAAAAATCTTGGAACAAAAATCTTACATAATAGAGCTACTCTAGCGGTTTGTAATATATGGTCAAACGAGGCAATACATACATTCCTTGACCATAGACATGAATTGGGGCATTATCCTGAATATATCCTTCATACCCCCTACCTGATGATAAAAACTCACATGAATATACTCATATCTCATTCCCTATATCTGCATTATATGACAACTGTAGTGTATAAAGAATGTGAATGACAAACAGTTGTCGTGATATTGACCAGTACAGTGAGCCATCTAGTGGTGGAGATAAAAAGTGTTTTCTCTATATTTCAAAAAATTGAGCCATCCAATTACCCCCCTTAATCAGTGCAAGTACAGCCCCCTAAAAATATGGCTGAGCTGTATCATTAAGAATATTAGTGACTAAATTAATAAATATACTCATAATCCATTTCCTATATCTACATATGACAACTATAGTGTATAAACAACATTAAACCCTTAATATTACCAATATTTTTGTGGAGCTGTGTTTTCACTGAATAAAAAAGGGGGGTAATTATGTGGTTCAATTCTTTGAAACATGAAGAAAACACTTTTCACTTTTTATTTCCACCACTAGATGGCTCACTTCACTGGCCAACAACACGATATATATATATTTTTAGTTATTCACAATTATCCATTAAGGGTTTAATGTTGTTTATACACTATAGTTGTCATATGTAGATATAGGAAATGGATTATGAGTATATTTATTAATTTAGTCACTAATATTCTTAATGATACAGCTCAGCCATATTTTTAGGGGGCTGTACTTGCACTGATTAAGGGGGGTAATTGGATGGCTCAATTTTTTGAAATATAGAGAAAACACTTTTCATCTCCACCACTAGATGGCTCACTGTACTGGTCAATATCACGACAACTGTTTGTCATTCACATTCTTTATACACTACAGTTGTCATATAATGCAGATATAGGGAATGAGATATGAGTATATTCATGTGAGTTTTTATCATCAGGTAGGGGGTATGAAGGATATATTCAGGATAATGCCCCAATTCATGTCTATGGTCAAGGAATGTATGTATTGCCTCGTTTGACCATATATTACAAACCGCTAGAGTAGCTCTATTATGTAAGATTTTTGTTCCAAGATTTTTGTTCTATGATTCTAGACTCCATATGGGGAGTATTTAACTAACAAGTTGGTGATACACTGCTGAATGTGACCCAATAAATGATATCTAGAATATATAATAGTTCGTCTCACCTTGTTTGAGTTTCAATACCCGATCTATGCAACACATTTGTTTATACTGTGCTCAGACACTTTCAAGATATTTGTACAGTTTAGCTATTCTTTGATGTACGTGATCGGCCCAGCATCGCTGCTTTTGAGGGCCGCAGAGGCATCTGGGAAGGCGAACACTGATTTGCATACTATTACGACGTAAGACGTAAGGAGTATAAGGGGAGGAGGTGCCGTGCCGTACAGCCAATCCCATGAGGAAGTCTGATGTGACGAAACATGTCGGGGCGTGGCTGTACGGCACCTATCAGTAAGCAGTAGTGACGGACGGGACTTGGCTGTGGATCTCCGTGCATCAGCGGGAGCATTCAAACGCTTCGGAGGAGCTGCCCCTTGGGCTGCGTCGCCAGCAGGTGATCCACAATCTTAGATTGTCAGCGGAGAGGGGTGAGAACTTATCCATCGCTGCTTCTTGAGGTCCGCCGTGACCTTCATTCTCACAGTGGTGCTGGGCGTTTCACAGAGGAGGATTCGTTTTGGTTTAGAGTTGCTTTGCAGTGTCAGTTTGGCTTTTATCAAGAATTGTTCATGTGAGTGCAATGATTTAAGTTTTAAATTGAATAAATTCACTTATTTTACGGTATCACACTATCTTGAGTTCTTTTTATGAATTGAGGTAACACCCGGATTATAAAAGAATCTGGATCCTTTGACCCTTCACTGACCAACCTACACTTATGCCTGATTGCCAAAACACGAGAGTGTGAGGCATATGGAGCTGGTGAGTGTGGAATTCAAGGGGAGAGGAATCACTAACACTGAGTGAATTGGTGGATTGTTTTCAGAGACCTCACCTTTCCTGCACGGTGTCCTGCCTTGGGAATATTTATGGACTATTATTTAGAGTTCATGTCCTTTTTTTATATAGTGCTGTGTGTTTGATACACCTGTACAGGGATTTTGAATGTTTATTTTCTCACACTAATGAGAACTTTTATTATGTTTTATTTGTTGGAACATTAGATTATTGCTTTGCACTTCAGCTAGGAGCTACACCGCTATTTAGCGCCACTTTTTCTGTCTTGCAAGTACTAATATAGCCCAGGATTATTTGCAAGTAATAGAAAGGTTTTGCATAGTTTACATAATTTTAGAGTGGCAGCTCTATAGCCATTGCATTAGGACTTTCTCTTGTGTAGGGGGTAAGCACCCCTCCACCTGGCATTTGAGCGCAGTGGTGAAGACTCAAGAGGGGCGCGTATATTTGAGTTTTCTCATTTGTCACATTGTATGATCCTTAACCATCTGCAGCCATGGATGCTATTAATTTTTTATCCAATAGACAAATGGATCCCGAATGCGTCTTCTCCACTAGTCATGAAATGATTGACTGTGAGGAAGACTACACGGGTACTTTTAAGAATTTAGAGAATTTGCTAGAAAAACAAATTAAGACATGGTGGGATGTCTTCACTTTTGAACATTATCTAAGGGAGAACCTCATCTTTCGTAGCCTAAGATGGGAAGTAGCACCCCAGGATGGGCTTAATGAACAGGTGTTTATAGATGAGTGGTACGAATTTTTTAACCGAGTAGGGAGGGAACTACAAACCCTCGTTTTAAAAAGAAAACAGATTAAGCTCAGTAAAATTAAAGAGAAAATTACTGTCCTGCAAAGTAAACTGGAACCCATTATTGATTCTAATCAGATGAAAGAGTTCAACACCAACATGCAAAAGAAACTTGAAAAGATAGATCGAGAAACTCAAAAGAAAAAGGTAAAAAAAATATAATAGGGACTCTAATGATTTTAAAACCAACAAGGTTTATGCTTGGCAGAGTTTAAATGGCAATAATTCTGATACTAATACCACTAACAAAGAGGGAGAGGTTGCTAGGACCATTACACAATCACAGCAATCCAAAGAGGCACCCCCTAGGGGCACTAATAACAGGAGTGTAACAGGCCCCAATCACTATCGGAATGGCAATACCCCGATTAACAGGAAGTATGGCCAAAATGAACAACATCAACCAGGAGGCCCAATTAGATCAAATAACAGGGGATATCCACAACAATATGGGCACTCCTCACCCCACTCATACCAGCAGAGAGGGGGAGGAGGGGGGCGTGCCATGGATTATCCCCAACAATGGCACCATTATCCTCCTCCTGAACCTAATTATCATGTACCACTACACAACAGATACCAACCATTAATGGATGAAGAGTATAGAACATACCATCAACAGGAGCCTTTTTTAGGACAACGGGGGAAGGGTGGGAGGGGGTCCGGGACACCAAGGAGGAACACACATTCAGGGGAACGCAGGGGAGGCAACCCCACTGGACCCCCATATTACCCAAACCGGGAAATGACTCCCTACCAAAGAGGAGAAGGGGATGTCGGGCAGGCAGACGGAGACAACCCAAGAAAAAGACCGAGGGACATGTAGAAACGGGTATATATAACTTGAGTGAAGCCAAGTTAAATGAGAAGGAATTAAATATTTTACACACTGGCCTTAAATGTGCCCCCAGGAGAGTAATGAATAAGTTTGAAACTTACATTGATATACATAAATTTATTAGAACACTCAATTTAAAGAAATACTTCCTCAGCCACCCTGTTGAATCAGGGATTAGAGCCAATACAGGAGGGCAGAGAATAGATAGTGGGCTTAAGAACAAGTCAATTTTCAATCCACAATTATCGAACAACCACTTCATAGAGGTGTTCAAGCATTTAGTGTTGAAAGACATTGAAGAGCTCCCTGTTAAGAAAACGGTAAATCCGAGGTATATTAAAGACGGACTAAAATCATTGGAGGATAAGAAAAATATCATCATCCGCCCGGCGGATAAGGGGGGGGGAGTTGTTCTGTTGAATAAAGAGTTTTACCACCATCAGCTAATGGAACTCTTGGGTGACAAAGTCACATACAAGAAACTTGGAGTAGACCCAACGGAAGCTTATAGAACACAACTGAATGCGCTGGTCGAATGGGGTCATCAGATTAAGGCTTTGAATGATAAAGAGAAACGCTACTTAGTACCCTCAATATGCAGGATCCCCATCATTTATACATTGCCGAAAATCCACAAGAACGCACAAACACCACCGGCCCGTCCTATTGTGAACGGGATTGGTTCTGTTACGGCACGTATGGGTGAATATTTAGATAAATTCCTACAGCCCAGCGTTTTAACCACCAAAGCCTATTTGAAGGACACATCAGACCTGTTACAACTCTTAAGGGGATTAGTCATCAACCCTGGAGTAGAGACCTATTTGGTAACGGCTGATGTGTCCTCATTATATACCATCATAAAACATGAGGATGCTCTGCTGGCACTTAATTGGGCACTCAGCAGGAGAGATGAAGTCCCCCACACACAGAAACGTTTTTTGGGACATGCCTTAGACTTTTGCATGTCCCATAATTATTTTTGGTACCACGGTTTTTTCTTTTCACAACAGGTTGGCGTGGCAATGGGAGCTAAATATGCTCCCAGCCTCGCCAACCTGTTTATGGCCGAGTGGGAAGACAAACGAGTCTTCAATACCCACTGGCCTCAGTTAAAGTTTTATCGTCGTTTCATAGACGATTTAATGTTCATTTGGGAGGGATCCAGAGAGTCAGTGACTGAATTTCTAGGACATCTGAACAATAACCCCAATGGTATCAAATTAGAATCCCAAATTAGTGACACCTCTGTCAACTTTTTGGATTTAACTATAGAAATACACACCGATGGTCTGAAGACTAAGACGTACTTCAAACCTACGGATCGCAACAGTTATTTAACCATCACTAGTGGGCATCACCCCACTTGGATTCGTAATATACCGAAGGGACAAATACCCAGCCTCGCCAACCTGTTTATGGCCGAGTGGGAAGACAAACGAGTCTTCAATACCCACAGGCCTCAGTTAAAGTTTTATCGTCGTTTCATAGACGATTTAATGTTCATTTGGGAGGGATCCAGAGAGTCAGTGACTGAATTTCTAGGACATCTGAACAATAACCCCAATGGTATCAAATTAGAATCCCAAATTAGTGACACCTCTGTCAACTTTTTGGATTTAACTATAGAAATACACACCGATGGTCTGAAGACTAAGACGTACTTCAAACCTACGGATCGCAACAGTTATTTAACCATCACTAGTGGGCATCACCCCACTTGGATTCGTAATATACCGAAGGGACAAATACTCAGGGTACGAAGAAACTGTACCGAGTTGGAGGATTACCATACCCAAGTTAAACTACTAAAGGACAAATTTATACAAAAGGGTTACCGTGAACAGGGACTTGATAATACAATACAGGAAGTAGCACTTATACCAAGAGACCAGTGTTTTAGAAGTAGGCGCCCACTAGAAGTAACTACCCAACAACAAATTAGGTTCATCACGGGCTTCCATTTCCAGTACAAGGACATTGAGGCAATATTTAGGAAGCACTGGCACATCTTGGAAAGGGATAGACACCTAGGTCCAATCTTACCCTCATCACCCAGGTTCGTTTATAAACGAGCTCCAAACTTTGGGGATAGAGTGGTGAGAAAGATCCTGGATCCACCAGGGCAACAAGCTTTAAGAATCAACCTACAAGGCTTTTTCCCATGTAGGAAATGTGTATGTTGCAAAACTGTGAGGGTGTCAAATAGGGGGAGGACTACTGTCACTAGCACAGACCAGCAAAACTTTGAGATCAAGGAATACATATCGTGCAATTCCTCATATGTTGTCTACCTCTTATGGTGCCCGTGTGGGCTACTGTATGTGGGTCGGACGAAACGACTACTCCGAGTCCGAATATCGGAGCACCTTACGAACATCAGAAATGGTTACAAATACCATAGTGTATCTCTACATTTCAGGGATAAACACCATCAAGACCCCTCCTTAGCACAATTTTGTGGATTGGATTGTGTTTATCCAGCTTGGAGAGGGTCCAATAGAGTTAGGGATCTCTCACAAAGAGAGACCCTATGGATATTTCGTCTGAAAAGCCTTGCCCCTAGGGGCCTAAATATTGAGGTAGATTTGAACTGCTTCATCAGTGATGTTTGAACTATATACCCAAGGGAATCTGCCCTCATATCCCTCTCTATACATTTTTCTTTAGAACTCGCCACACTTAATTATTGTCGAGAGAAACAACTGTTTTTTGACTCTCATATTTCTTTTCTTAAATATATACTTTTTTCTTAATTCTTTACTTCAATTTTTATATATAAGCGTCACTTGAAAAATTGGCCAATTAATATTTAGCAATTTAGGCACTAACATTCACTATGACACAGCTTACCAATATTTTTGTGGAGCTGTGTTTTCACTGAATAAAAAAGGGGGGTAATTATGTGGTTCAATTCTTTGAAACATGAAGAAAACACTTTTCACTTTTTATTTCCACCACTAGATGGCTCACTTCACTGGCCAACAACACGATATATATATATTTTTAGTTATTCACAATTATCCATTAAGGGTTTAATGTTGTTTATACACTATAGTTGTCATATGTAGATATAGGAAATGGATTATGAGTATATTTATTAATTTAGTCACTAATATTCTTAATGATACAGCTCAGCCATATTTTTAGGGGGCTGTACTTGCACTGATTAAGGGGGGTAATTGGATGGCTCAATTTTTTGAAATATAGAGAAAACACTTTTTATCTCCACCACTAGATGGCTCACTGTACTGGTCAATATCACGACAACTGTTTGTCATTCACATTCTTTATACACTACAGTTGTCATATAATGCAGATATAGGGAATGAGATATGAGTATATTCATGTGAGTTTTTATCATCAGGTAGGGGGTATGAAGGATATATTCAGGATAATGCCCCAATTCATGTCTATGGTCAAGGAATGTATGTATTGCCTCGTTTGACCATATATTACAAACCGCTAGAGTAGCTCTATTATGTAAGATTTTTGTTCCAAGATTTTTGTTCTATGATTCTAGACTCCATATGGGGAGTATTTAACTAACAAGTTGGTGATACACTGCTGAATGTGACCCAATGAATGATATCTAGAATATATAATAGTTCGTCTCACCTTGTTTGAGTTTCAATACCCGATCTATGCAACACATTTGTTTATACTGTGCTCAGACACTTTCAAGATATTTGTACAGTTTAGCTATTCTTTGATGTACGTGATCGGCCCAGCATCGCTGCTTTTGAGGGCCGCAGAGGCATCTGGGAAGGCGAACACTGATTTGCATACTATTACGACGTAAGACGTAAGGAGTATAAGGGGAGGAGGTGCCGTGCCGTGCAGCCAATCCCATGAGGAAGTCTGATGTGACGAAACATGTCGGGGCGTGGCTGTACGGCACCTATCAGTAAGCAGTAGTGACGGACGGGACTTGGCTGTGGATCTCCGTGCATCAGCGGGAGCATTCAAACGCTTCGGAGGAGCTGCCCCTTGGGCTGCGTCGCCAGCAGGTGATCCACAATCTTAGATTGTCAGCGGAGAGGGGTGAGAACTTATCCATCGCTGCTTCTTGAGGTCCGCCGTGACCTTCATTCTCACAGTGGTGCTGGGCGTTTCACAGAGGAGGATTCGTTTTGGTTTAGAGTTGCTTTGCAGTGTCAGTTTGGCTTTTATCAAGAATTGTTCATGTGAGTGCAATGATTTAAGTTTTAAATTGAATAAATTCACTTATTTTACGGTATCACACTATCTTGAGTTCTTTTTATGAATTGAGGTAACACCCGGATTATAAAAGAATCTGGATCCTTTGACCCTTCACTGACCAACCTACACTTATGCCTGATTGCCAAAACACGAGAGTGTGAGGCATATGGAGCTGGTGAGTGTGGAATTCAAGGGGAGAGGAATCACTAACACTGAGTGAATTGGTGGATTGTTTTCAGAGACCTCACCTTTCCTGCACGGTGTCCTGCCTTGGGAATATTTATGGACTATTATTTAGAGTTCATGTCCTTTTTTTATATAGTGCTGTGTGTTTGATACACCTGTACAGGGATTTTGAATGTTTATTTTCTCACACTAATGAGAACTTTTATTATGTTTTATTTGTTGGAACATTAGATTATTGCTTTGCACTTCAGCTAGGAGCTACACCGCTATTTAGCGCCACTTTTTCTGTCTTGCAAGTACTAATATAGCCCAGGATTATTTGCAAGTAATAGAAAGGTTTTGCATAGTATACCAGGGATATGCAATTAGTGGACCTCCAGCTGTTGCAGAACTACAATTCCCATGAGGCATAGCAAGGCTGACAGCCACAAGCATGACACCCAGAGGCAGAGGCATGATGGGACTTGTAGTTTTGCAACAGCTGGAGGTCTGCTAATTGCATATCCCTGTTCTATACAGATAACGAGCTGAGATTAGAAGCACTCTCAAAGGGAGGGCTCCTAATCTCAGCTTGTTACCTGTATAAAAGACACCTGTCCACAGAATCAATCAGATTCCAATCTCTCCACCATGGCTAAGACCCAAGAGCTGTCCAAAGATGTCAGGGATCGTAGACATATACAAGGCTGGAATGGGCTTCAAGACCATCACCAAGCAGCTTGGTGAGAGGGTGACAACGGTTGGTGCGATTATTCGCAAAAGGAAGAAACTGAAAATAACTGTCAATCTCCCTCGGTCTGGGGCTCCATGCAAGATCTCACTTAATGGAGTTTCAATGATCATGAGAACAGTAAGGAATCAACCTAGAACTACACGGGAAAATTTTGTCAATGATCTCAAGGCAGTTGGGACCATAGTCACCGAGAAAACAATTGGTAAAACACTATGGCAATAAGGACTGAAATCTCGCAGCACCCGCAAGGTCCCCCTGCTCAAGAAAGCACATGTACAGGCCCGTTTGAAGTTTGCTAATGAACATCTGAATGATTCAGAGAAGAACTGGGTGAAAGTGTTGTGGGCAGAGGAGACCAAAATTGAGCACTTTGGCATCTACTCAACTCACCATGAGGCAGAGGTATGCTGCCTATAATAAGCCCATCCCCCCTACCCCCCCCCTCCCCCTGAAACACAGAGATGGAAACATTATGCTTTTGGGGTGTTTTTCTGCTAAGCGGACAGGACAACTTTACCGCATCAAAGGGGCGATGGACAAGGCCATGTACCGTGAAATTTTGTGTGAGAACCTCCTTCCCTCAGCCAGGGCATTGAAAATGGGTCGTGGGTGGGTATTCCAGCATGACAATGACCCAAAACACATGCCCAAGGCAACAAAGGAGTGGCTCAAGAAGAAGCACATTAAGGACCTGGAGTGGCTTAGCCAGTCTCCAGACCTTAATCCCAATAAGTTCAAACGTCAGCCTCAAAACCTTTATTTAGAGAGGATCTGCAAAGAGGAGTGGGACAAAATCCCTCCTGAGATCTGTGCAAACCTGGTGGCCAACGACAATAAATGTCTGACCTTTGCGATTGCCAACAAGAGTTTTGCCACCAAGTTATATTTTGCGAAGAGGTAAAATACTTATTTCACTCAGTAAAATGCAATTTTATAAAACTTTTTTGAAATGTGTTCAGGATTTTTTTGGAATTCCTTTATTTTTCAGAGAGGATACGGTTTACAACCCAAGTAAAATGACATAAAACATATAATACAATCATGTAACAGGAACAAGAGAGTCACATCAGCAAATGTACAAATCAACTGCCCCAACAATACCCTCAGATGGGCACATAGAATATAACGGTTTTAAGAATCGTGAAAAGCAGGTAGAGCTGGGGGGAATCCGACACCTGATGATGGAAGGCCAAAGAAGCAGTATGCAGCCAAATAGAACTCGCTGTAACAGGGAAATGAGGAACCCAACCCACCCCCTGATAGATAAGGCCAGAGTCATTGTCTGTCTGATCCATCTAGAAAGGTCGCATAAGAAGCAGACAGCCCCTTTTTTGGCCCGTGTTTATTACAAATAGTGAGTCTGATCGCCGAAAAGACCCTGTGACTGCCAAATACACCCGAATCGCCCAAACACATACAGGGCATGTAAGGTAAATCCCTTAGGACATTTTGACCTGGGACACAGGGAAGGCAATACAACGTTCTTAGTCAAAAGGAATCAGAGGAGGGAACCACGGACAAGGGCGAAGAACCACTTCATCTTTGTGGATCACCAGGTAAGAAGTATGACATGGTAACGCCTACAGACCCGACAATCTGCGAGCAGAGGTGATAGCAACCCAAAAAGTCACCTTCTGTGACAGAGCAAGCAGAGGAACCTCCTGAATATTTTCAAAGGGAGGCTCCTGTAGAACCATATACACACAGAGCAGATCCCACAGTGGTAGAAGAGACTGCACTGGTGGAGGCAGATGTCAAACCCCTTGATTAAGAGTACGCACCAGGGAGTGCGGGACTAAGGAACGCCAAAGTGAACCGCCAAGGCCGACACCTGGCCCTTGATGGTACTCAAGGCCAAGTTCTGCTCAACCAACCCGTGAAGGAAGGTGGAAATCTGAGCCACCGTGAAAGAACGAGGGTAAATGCCAAGCGCCTCACACCCGGATATGTAAGCTATCCACGTCCGGTGGTAAATCTTCCTAGGAGGAATGCTTCCTAGCCTTCAGCACTGTCGTAACTTCAGCACCTGGCTCATAACAACCATGCCTTCAAAACCAGCAACTGAAGCAGGATGGAATATCGGCCCTTGGGACAGTAGAACCTCCCTGAGAGGCAGTTGCCAAGAGACATCATCGACCAAGCGCACCAGGTCGGAGTACCAAGACCGACAAAGCCATCCGGGCTTGAGAGGAGGAGAGGCGTAGATCCGACGATATAGGCCCCACGGGGCCACCAGAGCATCTGCAATGTCCACCAGAGGATCCCGTGACCTTGCCAGAAACCTCAGTACCATTCCCTTAAGCCAGGACGCCAACAGATCTACCTCGGGAGTGCCCCATCGGAAACATACTCGATGAAAAACTGCTTGGTGAAGGGACCACCCCGTGGACCAACACTAGCCGACTGAGGCAACCGCCTGCCAGTTTTCCACTCCTAGAATGCATGTGGGTGGCGAGGGCCAGAACAAGGCGTTCTGACCACCGGAGGATCCTGGCTACTGTCAGGGCTGCCAACACACTCTTCATTCCGCTACGAGGCCCTTTTCCCCATTTCAGACCGTAGAAGAGATGTACACCTCCCTCCTGTGAGACTCGTAATGATGTCATCCAGGGTAGCCCCAAACAGACAACTGACTTGAAATGGTAACACAGTCAGAGCTTTTTTTTAGAAGCCCAGTCTCAGTCTGCAGACAAACACTTAAGCCACAATACATGTCTAAGCACCACTGCAGAAACAGAACTTAGCAACCAGTGGAACTGCGTCCAAGAGGCATTGCATACAAACTGCAGCCCCCAGACCAACTGGTCCGCCAACTTAGCGAAAGCAGAGGGAATCTTCTCCCCCTCCAGGTATGTCAGCTGGATCCTTAAAAGCCGGAGACTATCAGAATCACAGTCGCCTTGCGCAACCTAGAGACAGAGGGATCCACTACTGGTGGAACAGTCCACTCTTTAAGGAAGGGACCCCGCAAAGAGGTACCTCACAGCGAAGCATCTTTGGAACTACAAAAGGGACGCTTGGTACACTCCCAGTCTTCACAAATAAATATTCCAAAATAGGAGGGAGAAGGAAACGTTTTTGCCATGCAAGACAGTTTATGGGTGCCAAGGGGACCGGCACCTCCGCCACAGCTGCATCCTCCATCTTTAAAGTTTCCCACACAGACGTAATAAGGGCGACAACCAGCACCTTCTTGTGCGCCACTGCAGTTGGAGGAACAACCTCCCTGATAGGACAGGGAGTGTGGCTGCTAACAACCCCACAAGGTGGGCCACATCCACGATGGCAGAGCCAGACATAGGATCAGTCGAGACAGATTAGGCAGAAGAGAGTGGGGGGGGCCATTTACTAGCCTATATGCCTAAGCGCCACCTGTAAAAATGCAAAGAACTTGGGGGGGGGGGGGCGACTGCGCATCACCGGGGTCCCACACGGAGGACGTCGACCGAGGCCCTGCACAGGGGGCGCTGACCAGGGCTCCGGCCGAGACCCTGCACAGGGGGCGTGCACAGGGTGCACTGGCTGAGACCCCGCACAAGGGGCGCCTACATATACCCCACACAGGGGGCACCACTAGACCCCTCACAGGGGGCACTGGCTGAGACCCAGTGGGCAATGCTCCCACCGAAGGGGGGGGCTGTCGGCCATGAGGAACACTGCGACACAGGCCGAGACCCATTCGTATTCGACATCGCAAGACGTTTAACTCACAGGGCCAGCCCACGTCCAGTGGAGCTATGTTGCGGCCGACCTAGCACGTAGCTGCTGTCTGCAGGCGCTCAGTGGCCAGACTGGGGAGATCACTGGATCTTAGTGTCCAGCCCGTCACCCAGTCCGGCAGTTGATTGTAGATCTCACAGGAAAAAATCCAAGAGAAAAAAAGTATTCTAAAAACCAAAAACAAAAAATTGCCAGGACCAGAGATCCCAGCATCTCTTTTTTCTGCCTAGTATCCTACTCCTGTAGGGGGCGATATAACCCTATGGTTCTGAATAATGGAGCGCTTTGTCTGTCAATGAACGAAAGAGAAAAACAGCTTATGCTCTTCTGGACTGGTTAAACTCAAATGGGGCAAGAATGAATGTTTCTGCCTATATGAAGCGGAAGTGCATGATATTCCAAAATTCCCCAAATAGATATCCAAAATTATACTTTGACTCCTTCATGCCAACATAAATGGGTCAAACTTCAGGGACAGTATTTTGGGCAGGATAAAAAAATAAAAAACACCAAACATTTTTTAATTAGTATCAGTGTGTTTTAGGTAGCACACTATTGTTTCTGGGCTGTACTACGAGTACAAACATACACATATGTGGTATCGCTGTGATCGTCAGGAGCAGAATTAATTTTGCGCTCTTTAGTGGTAATTAATGGTAGTACATTTGTTTTATCCTTTATTCAGGAAGGGGTTAACTACATCCCTACCTGGTCAATTCTGACATTTCTCTCCTACATGTAATAATTATCCTTTTTTGCTAGAAAATTACTTAGAACCTCCAAACATATAGATTTTACGCAAAGGCCCTAGAGAATAAAATGGTGGGTTTTGCAATTTTTTATGTTACACAGTATTTGCACAACAGTTTAACCTTTTGATGCTCACAGCTCTCAAACTTGTGTTGTAAAGAGCTGTGCAAACTGCTGGCGCTATATATATCCTGTATAACAGGGATATGCAATTAGTGGGCCTCCAGCTGTTTCAGAACTACAAGTCCCATGAGACATACCAAGACTGTCAGACACAAGCATGATACCCAGAGGCAGAGGCATGATGGGACTTGTAGTTTTGCAACAGCTTGAGGTCCGCTAATTGCATATCCTGGCTGTATAATAATAATAATTTGCAGGGATTTCCACTTGCTTCCTGTTTCGGCTAGGGGATAGGAATGGATGGGAAATCTCCCCAATGGGACACAGATGGCAAAAAAAACCTGACTGGGGTTTTAGCCCTCACTTAGGCCGGCAAAAAATTATACAACTTTACTTTGGATTTACCAAAAATCATATAATATGAGGTCAAACCTAAAACACTTTTAATTTGTATACAGACAGACCCTTGCGCTACATAGTTGAAGGTAAATCTAAAAGCTAATTTAATAAGAAAATTGTATAATGTATGGCCAGCCTTACTCTATCCAAAATAAAATAAAAAGGTTTAGCCTATTCTGCTTTAATAACCCACTGCCTGTTGGTTTTAACCCCCTTCATGCTTAAGCCTTTTTCTGACATTTGTTGCTTACAAGTTAAAAATCTATTATTTTTTGCTATAAAAATTCCTTAGAACGCCCAAACATTAAAATATATACACACACACACACACACACACACACAAACACACACACAGTTGTGCTCCTAAGTTTACATACCCTGGCAGAATTAATGATTTCTTGGCCATTTTTCTGAGAATATGAATGACAACACAAACATTTTTCACTCCTGGTTAGTGTTTGCTGAAGCCATTTATTATCAATCAACGGTTTACTCTTTTTACTATAATAAATATCCCCCAAAAATATATTAAAAAAAAACAAAAAAACACATTTTTTCCTCAATTTAGGCCGATACGTATCCTTCTACATATTTTGCGTTGACAGGGAGCAGTGATCTCTGTCATGTCACTAGGCAGAACGGGGAAATGCCTTGTTTACAAATGCATCTCCCCGTTCTTCCACTCCGTGACACGATTGCGGGCCCCCGGCAGACATCGTGACCGTGGGTCGCACGGACTCGGAGAACGCGTGCCCACAATGCCGCTTCTTAAAGGGGACGTACCTGTACGCCCATTTGGCCAGCCATGCCATTGTGCCAACGTATATTGTCGTGCGCTGGTCGGCATGTGGTTAAAAGGTAACCATCCTCACCTGTGATCTGTTTGCTTGTAATTAGTGTGTGTGTGTATAAAAGGTTAATGAGTTTCTGAACTCCTGACAGACCCTTGCATCTTTCATCCAGCGCTGCACTGACGTTTCTGGATTCTGAGTCATGGGGAAAGCAAAAGAATTGTCAAAGAAACTGCAAGAAAAGGTAGTTGACCTGTATAAAACAGGAAAGGGATATAAAAAGATATCCAAGGAATTGAGAATGCCAATCAGCAGTGTTCAAACTCTAACCAAGAAGTGGAAAATGAGAGGTTCTGTTGAAACCAAACCATGGTCACGTAGACCAACTAAGATTTCAGCCACAACTGCCAGGAAAATTGTTCGGGATGCAAAGAAAAACCCACAAATAACTTTAGGTGAAATACAGGACTCTCTGAAAACATGTGCTGTGGCTGTTTCAAGATGTACAATAAGAAGGCACTTGAAGAAAGATGGGCTGCATGGTCGAGTCACCAGAAGAAAGCCATTACTACGCAAATGCCACAAAGTATCCCGCTTACAATACGTCAAAGAGCACAGAGACGAGCCTCAAACCTTCTGGCACAAAGTCATTTGAAGTGATGAGACCAAAATTTTGGACACAACCATAAAGGCTACATTTGGAGAGGAGTCAACAAGGCCTACGATGAAAGGTACGGAGGTGGATCACTGATGTTTGGGGATGTGTGAGCTACAAAAGGCACAGGAAATTTGGTCAAAAATTGCTGGGAAGAGGAATGCAGTATGTTATCAAAAAATACTGGAGGAGCATTTGCATTCATCAGCCAGGAAGCTGCACATGGGACGTACTTGGACATTCCAACATGACAATGATCCAAAACACAAGGCCAAGTCGACCTGTCATTGGCTACAGCAGAATAAAGTGAAGGTTCTGGAGTGGTCATCTCCGTCTCCTGACCTCAATATCCTTGAGCCACTCTGGGAAGATCTCAAACGTGCAGTTCATGCAAGACAGACGAAGAATTTACAGGAACTAGAGACTTTTTGCCAAGAGGAATGGGCAGTTTTGCCATCTGAGAAGATAAAGAGCCTCATCCACAAATACCACAAAAGACTTCAAGCTGTCATTGATGTTAAAGGGGGCAATACACAGTATTAATAACTGGGGTATGTAAACTTTTGATCAGGGTAATTTGGGTAGTTTCTTTTGCCATTATGATTTAAAAAGAGTAAACACAGTTGATTGATAATAAATGAGTTCAGCCAAGAAAAGTTTGTTTGTGTGTTATAATTCATCGCCTGAAAAATGGCCAAGAAATCATAAATTCTGCCAGGGAATGTAAACTTATGAGCACATGTGTATTGTATAATAAATACACACACACACATTTTTTTAAAAAAATATTAAAAAAAATTTTTTTTAGCAGAGACCCTAGAGAATAAAATGGCGATCACTGCAATATTTTATGTCACAATGTATTTACGCAGCAGTCTTTCAAATGCAATTTTATTTTTTGGAAGGAATAAGCTTTCAGGAATCTATAAAAAAAAAAAAAAAAAATTAAAAATCCCCGCAGTAAAAGTCCAATTTTTTTATATAGTGTGAAAGATGTTACGCCGAGTAAATAGATACCCAACATGTCATGCTTTAAAATTGCGCACACTCGTGGAATGGCGACAAACTTTGGTGCCGTATATACTCGAGCATAAGCCGACTTTTTCAGCACATTTTTTATGCTGAAAAAGCCCCCCTTGGCTTATACTCGAGTGAGGGTCTCAAGTGAGGGTGCAGCCTCACTGTGCCCATCCTGCAGCTGTACCTTTGATAACTAAAACAGCGGGTGTTCTCCTGCTGTGTCATGCAGTCTGTTCAGCGGCTGTCCACTGTAACAAAGCCCCGCCTCCTCCTCGTCCATGATAGAGGGAACACTGATACAATGTTGGTAAATTGAATCAGTGTTCCGTCTATCACAGTCGAGGAGGAGGAGGGGCTTTGTTACAGTGGACGGCCGCCGAACAGACTGCATGAAACAGCGGGAGACACCCGCTGTTTTAGTTATCAAAGGTACAGCTGCAGGATGGGCACAGTGAGGCTGCAGATGGGCACAGTGAGGCTGCAAATGGGCATTGTTTACCCAGTAGCTGTTTACATTTGCAGGCGCGTCTTACTATGCGTTTGCTTCTGCACGCGAGCACGGAGGGATGGGGCACTTTAAATTATATATTTTTATTTTTACACTGTCCCTTAGAAAAAAAACCTCTGATCACTTTTATCGCTGTCCCTTGTGACATGTACTCTTTATGGAGAGCTCTGGGGTCTATAAGACCCCAAATCCCTCCATTGCACTTAGACCCCTTTCACACTGGGGTGGTGCGAGCACTGGCAGTAAAGTGGCGCTAATTTTAGTGGCGCTTTACCGCTGTTATAGCATCGCTTTTCGGACGATTTTAACCCCCGCTAGCAGCCGAAGAAAGGGTTAATAGTGCCCGAGTTGCAGCTCTGCCGAAGCGCTATGGCAGCGTTGCCCATTCATTTCAATGGGCAGGCACGGTGCGGGAGCGGTGTATACACCGCCCAAAAGATGCTGCTTGCAGGGCTTTTTTTCCGTCCTGCAAACGCACCACCCCAGTGTGAAAGCACTCCGGCTTTCACACTGGGGTGGCTTGAGAGGCGCTTTTCAGGCGCTATTTTTAGCGCTAAAATGCCTGAAAAGTGCCCCGGTGTGAAAGGGGTCTTAAAAGCATTCAAAATGACGGTTTTGAATGCTGTAATTTTTTTTTTTATGTCGTCTTCAAGTCTTCAGCAATCCGGAAGTGATTTCATGACATCGCCTCCTGGTTACTAGATCCCAGACCCAATCAAAGTCGATTCCGGCTTAGTTGGTGTCTCTGGCCAGCCGGCGAACATGCCGGCTAGTCACTCGGGCCTCCCGGTGGAATCCAAAAGAAGGGCAACACAATTAATAAGGGGACTGGAGGACCTCAATTACGAAGAATGACTACAAGCACTAAATGTAGTCTCGCTGGAGAAGCGATGCTTGAAAGACAAGATAGCCATTTACAAATACCTTAATGGTGATCCCAGCTTAAGAAAAAACTATTCAGTTTCAAGGAGTGTAAGAGGACACGGGGCCACCCAATGAAATTGGACGAGAGGAGGTTTAACTTTAAACTGTGCAGGGGGGTTTTCACTGTCAGGGCAATAAGGATGTGAAACTCTCTTCCAGTTGGTGGTGGTGGCAGCGGGGAGTACAGATATTTGTGAAAGACTCTTGGACGTGCATCTTAAAGAAAACATACAGGGATATGGGAAATAAATTATAGACACTGACACATGCACACACACACAGGTTGAACTGGATGGACTATTGTCTTAATTCAACCTTACCTACTATGTAACTATAAGTAACTATGTGACACTCACCTGTCCAGGGGTCCAGTGCTAATTTCATCCAAACCAGTTCTTTGCCAGTCTTTGGGTCCTCAGTGCTGGCATGTTTACTGTGGCTGATAACTGCTTGTGGCTTTACAGCCGGTGGCCCACTGCGCATGTGCAATCTGCGCTACGCCTTGTGGATGGTCACTCAGAATAGAGGGAGGGGGGGAGAAGAACTTCTGGTGGATCCACCATGGCGATCCGACCAGAAGTGAGAGCAAATAGCTGTCAATACCAGGTAACTGCTAAATATAGAAGAGGGGTGGAGAGGGCATAAAGATTAACTTCCCCTTTAGGCCGCAGTTCTGCTTTAATTTTCAAAGCTTATACAGTATTTGAGGTCAAAATTTTAAATGATATAGATTATATTTCCACATTGTACAATATGAATATTTCCTATTCATCTAAATGATCTCCAAGTTTGTAAACTTACTTTGTGCAAATACCCAACCAAAATTCATCAGAGGAAGAAACAGTACAGGCTTTAGGAAGTGCACTCCTACTGATCCATATGGAACAGGGGTGTCCAACCGTGGAATGTTTGCAAGAACCCCGTGCAAGAAGAGAAGCCATGGCTGCTAGCATGTATAGAGGGTTGCAGGGGGTGCTATGTATACCTATTTGCATAGAAGCTGCAGTGGCACAGAGAATGCAGGCATGAGAACTGCTAAAAGGATGCTGGGGGTGCTGTTTTTGTAAAAGTACCGTTGTTCTGTCTCTGGGACAGATAGCTAAACCTTCTTATCCCAATAACTTCAGATACCATATTTCTTTGATCTCAGTTTTATTAGAACAAGACAGGTGAAACTACAAAATAACAGAAATAGACCTCAATAAATATAATATTGCATACAATACAGCATACATTGCATAAAGAACGATATACAGTACAAGATAAGATAATAAAAACTTACTTTTTAAGTTCTCGAAGGGGTGATGACGATAGATTGAGAAGGACATGTCTTGCTTCCTGCAATGTGTTGAAAAGAATGGTGGCTGGTTCATGTCCTGTTAAGATTCTACCCAGAATTCCCTGCTTGTTGACAACTTCCTTAATTACACATACATTAAAACAAATAAACAGAACTGCAGCAATACCAAAAAGGAACGCTAGATGGAGCCTGCACACCACATATGATTGTCTTAAGTAAATTACACATTTTGCATGTAAATTTAACAACACAGGTACAAAAAAGGTACAAATAATCAGCAAGACATCTGCTGGACAGAACACTCCCCGCCTGACATCAAGATCATAGAGAGCAACAGAATAAGTTCGGTCACTGGTCTCAAGAATACTTTAACCTCATTCTGTTGAAAGATCTTGACCTCGACCTTACGGACACGATTATCCTTGCTTGGCAGTACTTTGGTGATCAAACCTAAAGGCCACATATTTCTTAGTGCCTGGCAATCTTTCATGAGCACATCACCAGGTTTAAGATTAGGCTTTTTAGTGTGCCACTTTCTCCTTACTTGTAGAGTAGATATATATATTGTTCTCTCCACTGATTCCAGAAGGTATTGGCAAGGGTTTGTACTTGTCTCCATTGATGTTTGTAAAGGTCCCTCACAAAACTCTCCAGCTGGAGCACCGGCAAGACTAGTCTTTTGCGTAACACGGCAGGTGTGAGAACCACTGGATCTTCAGAGTCATTTGAAATGGAGGTCAAATGTCTGGCGTTAATGATAGCTGTAACCTCTGCCATAAACGTCACTAAACATTCATGAGTAAGCCTTGCAGTTACTACTTGTAGGAAGATAGAATCAAGAATTCTGCGGGCTATGCCAATCATCCTCTCCCAAACACCTCCCATGTGAGAAGAGTGAGGTGGGTTGCAGTTCCACGTGCAGTTTTGCTTACACAAGTATCTTTCTACACTAAGAACGCTCAGGTTGGAAGGAGTTTGCAGTTCTTTTACTGCTCCCACAAAGTTAGACCCTCTGTCAGAGCGAATGAGTTTCACTGGGCCTCTGATTGCAATTAGTTCAACTAGCTCTGTGGCTAATACTGCAGTGCAAAGTTCCAGCCTGGGTATGGTGTGTTCGGGAAGTGGTGCAAGTTTTTCTTTCCCCATTACAAACCCTATGTTGCATTGTCCTTTAGCGTCTATAGTTTTCAGGTAAGCTACAGCAGCAATTGCTTTAACAGAAGCATCCGAAAACACACAAAGTCTTTGCATCTGAACGTCAGCAGATGAAAGAGGAGCATATGGTCGTGGAATTTTAAGGTTGGATAGAGCCGTTAGTGAGTCCTTCCACTCTAGCCATAGGTTCTTCTTGTCGGTGGGGAGAGGGTGGTCCCAATCTAGCGACTCACAGGTTAAGTCTCTCAGTAGTGCTTTACCCTGGATGGTGACAGGTGCTGCAAAGCCTAATGGATCATACAGGCTGTTTATGGTAGACAGGACACCTCTACGGGTAAAGGGTTTTTCTTCTGTGTTTACTTGGAAAGTAAACGTCTCATATCTTAAGTCCCAAAGCAAACCAAGGCTGCGTTGCATGTGAAGTGAGTCTATGCCCAGATCTAAGTCCTTTAACTCTTTGTTAGAATGATCTTGGACAGGAAAGGCTTCTAATACGTCTCTACTGTTGGAAGCAATCTTTTGGAGCCTTAAGTTGGAACAAGCAAGCAGTGCCTGAGTTCTTTTGAGGAGACTGATTGCGGCTTCATTTGTGGGTAGTGATTTCAAGCAATCGTCTACATAGAAATCCTTGTCCACAAACTGTCTGACATCTGACCCATACTCTAACTTTCCCACTCTAGCAGAGTGTCTGAGGCCATACATAGCAACTGCAGGGGAAGGACTGTTGCCAAAAATGTGCACCCTCATGCGGTATTCTGTGATGTCTCCAGAGGGGTTGTTGTCCCTGAACCAGAGAAACCGCAGAAAGTGTCGGTGTTCTTCTTTAACAAGAAAGCAATACAACGTTTGCTGTATGTCTGCCATGAATGCGACTGAATCCTTGTGAAAGCGAAGTAGTACTCCTAATAGTCTGTTAAGGTCAGGGCCAGAGAGAAGGACATCATTTAGTGAGACACCCTCATGCTTGGTGCTGGAATCGAACACCACCCTAATCTGCCCTGGCTTCTTAGGATGATAGACCCCAAATATAGGCAAGTACCAGCATTCCTCTGAGTCTTTGAGGTTTGGGGCTATCTCAGCATGACCGTTCTGGAATATTTTCTCCATGAAGGAAAGGAAATGTTCTTTCATCTCTGGTCTCCTTTGAAGATTGTGTCTTAGGGAAGTGAGACGTTTATATGCTAGTTCTCTGTTAGGCAAACGTCGTCTTTGTGGTCTAAAGGGAAGAGGTGCAACCCTGCTATTAGTCCCGTCTTTCTCCATACTCTTTTCCATAACTTCTAGGAAGAGCCTATCCTCAATGGACATTGCTACCTGGTTATCTTCCTTTGTTCTCTTGAACACTGTGCTTCCCAAGTCGCTTTGGTCGTCATCATAGGTATTGCTGTCACAGAGGGGACTTAGGAAGAGAAGAGGTACAGGGTTGTTGTGTGGAAGCTCCTTTATGAGGATGTGATTTTGACAAGGTTGGAAAAGAGAAGGACGACCATTCTCAAGGGTACTAGTGAGCAGGATATTAACAGATGCCGGTTTGTGTGCACCTCCCAGGCAAACATCACCTATAATGACCCACCCGAGGTCCAGTTTTTGGGCATATGGGGCATTTGAGGGCCGTTAAATAGTTTTCTTACTTTGTGGACTTGCAAGATATCTCTCCCTAGGAGTAAGATTATCTGAGCCTGATCATCTAGTTTTGGTATGAGATGTGCTATGTGGTTCAAGTGAGTCTGGTGAGCTGCTGCGTCTGGTGTGGGGATCTCTGATCTGTTGTCTGGCATCTGGTTGCACTCTATTATGGTCGGTAAGGGTAGGCATGTCTTACCATCCATAGATTCAATTTGTAGGCTGTCAGCTCTTCTCCCCGCCGTTTCCACTGTACCTGCAAAAGTCTTAAGGGAGTAAGGACTGCTGGGGCCTTTAAGGTTTAGAATGTCAAAAAACAGATCTAGCTAGTGGCTTGTTACTCTGATCATCCAAGATGACGTAGAGCTTGACTTCTTTGTCCCTGCGTCCTTTTGCGTAAACTCTCGAGACAGATTTTAGAGCAGGATCTGCCACCTGTACTTCCTTTGCAGACTTCAGTGCACTGTGAAGTGATTGCTATGGCGTCTGTACTAGAGTCTTTGGTCTCCCTGCCTTGCTCCTTGTCCCTATGAACAGGTGGGAAAGTTCTTTGAGTAGGCCTTGGGTGTAGAGCTGTGTTGTGCTCTGTGCTGTTACATTCTGTACATTTGACACTGACCTTACAGTCCTTGGTGAAATATGTGGATGAAGAGCAGAACTTGTAACAGATGTTGTTCTCTTTGAGGAAAGCTTTGCGATCTTGGATGGTCTTTGTCCTGAAGGCTCTGCATTCCAGAAGAGGATGTGGCATCTTATGTAGAGGGCAGAAATTAGTAAGGTCGCTGTCTTGATCCTCTGGCTGAGACTCTGCAAATCTGTGGGAAGAAATTTTTTGTGCACTGCTACTGGAGCTCTGAGTTGTTTAGGGCCAGAAGAAGTGGTATAAGACACTGGAAAAATGAAGCTGGGGTCATCTTTCATTCCTGCTTGTCTGTCTACAAAGTCCACAAACTCACTGAAGGGTGGAAAAGGCACATTGTGTTTTTGTTCGTAGGTTACAGCCATGAGTAATCCATCTTTCGTGTAACTCATAAGGAAGTTTTTGTGCTAAGGAGTTAATACCTCTAGCAGAGTCAAGATAAGAAAGGCCAGGTAAGTCTCCTTCTGTTTTAGCCACTTGTAACTCCATAAAAAGGTCACTGAATTCTCTGAGTCTCTGGTAACCTCTACTAGGTATTTTTGGGAAGTCTTCTATTCTTTTAAACCGTGTACTCTCTAGCCTCTGGTGAGCCATAACATCTATCCAGTCTGTTCCAGATGTTTGCAAGGCCTATCTCAGGGAGGTTTATGTTAATGTCTCTGATCCTTTTGGCATGTTCAACAGAATCATTGCCAAGCCACTTTACGAGGTGGTCTATCTGGTCCCTGCAGGATAGATCTAGACCTTGAATGGCACTCTGGAAAGAGGATCCCCACACCCTGTAGTGTTGGGGGCAATCACTAAATTTGACAAGTCCTTGGGTAACTAACTCTCTTTTGGCCAGGAACGTGGCAAAGTCTACAGTAGCCTGATTGGCATTGGGGTAGGCTGCTGGTGTATAGTGGTGGATTGTAAAAGCATACTTGGTAGAAGTCTCTTCTTTAGGCGCGCTGGGTTCAAACTTGCATAAGATTGGCAGTTCGTACCAGATCGTTGCATACACCTTTGGAGTGAAGACTGGTGATTGATGTTTGAATGAAGGCTGGGTACCTTGTGGAGTAGAAGGTTTGGTTGGGACTGGAAAGTCTGGAACTCTGTCAGATTTTTCTTGCTTGTAACACTGGGGTCCAAGGTCGTCTTGTTGCTGCTTTATTTGATGTGACTCACCGACATCATGTTTAATTTCTTGTTGTGGGATGCTGCTTGGGTCACAGTGCCGGTAGACAATCTGACGTGCGTTGTGAAGAATTTTGTTGGTTCTCCTCTAGACCCGGTATGCTGCTGCCTACTCTTGGCTCATCGTAGACGGCTGCTTCTAATGCCTCTGCAATGGCGGCGGCAGCATCTCGTTCCACTGCCAGTTTCTCCATGTTAGCTTCTAAGATAGCTTGCTGCCGTTTTAGAGATCCTTCCTGCTGAGCTCTTTCCTTCTCTCTCTCTTGTTCCCGTCTTACCTTTTCCGCATCAAGGTGGGCCTTTTCTTTTTTCATCTGTAGCTCTTGGTCTGCGAATGCGGCTCTGGCTCTTGCGGCTTCAGCTTTTGAACAGGCGATAGCTGCTGCATTTGCGACAGATGACCTAGATGAGCTTGCTCGGGAACGTGTTTTGTAAAAAGATGTCCCACTGTGAGACATGACTGCAGGGAAGAAGCTGTCTTGCTGTATAGACCGTTCAGTGTCGATGCTGCTTGACAGAGCGCGTCTGTGTAGCGTGGCTGCTTGCTTCACCTGCCGCAGGCCTGTATCTTTAAGGCTTCTGACTGTATGGGTACTGCGTAGCCCTGGGCTGTACAGACTTCCGAAGTCGGCTTATCTTCCCTTCAGAGGCCAGCTTAAAAATTTCACTGTTCTGTCTCTGGGACAGATAGCTAAACCTTCTTAAACCAATAACTTCAGATACCATATTTCTTTGATCTCAGTTTTATTAGAACAAGACAGGTGAAACTACAAAATAACAGAAATAGACCTCAATAAATATAATATTGCATACAATACAGCATATATTGCATAAAGAACAATATACAGTACAAGATGAGATAATAAAAACGTACTTTTTAAGTTCTCGAAGGGCTGATGATGATAGATTGAGAAGGACATGTCTTGCTTCCTGCAATGTGTTGAAAAGAATGGTGGCTGGTTCACATCCTGTTAAGATTCTACCCAGAATTCCCTGCTTGCTGACAACTTCCTTAATTACACATACATTAAAACAAACAAACAGAACTGCAGCAATACCAAAAAGGAACGCTAGATGGAACCTGCACACCACATATGACTGTCTTAAGTAAATTACACATTTTGCATGTAAAATTTAACACAGGTACAAATAAGGTACAAATAATCAGCAAGACATCTGGTGGACAGAACAACCATCAACAGCTAAAGCAGGGACTCTGCAAAGTTCCAGGCAAATAAACGCCACTTGGCTGTATCGGCGAAAATAGGGGGGGGGGGGTTGTGTTTTGGTAGCCTGCGCCACCCCCCAGATCTCAGTTACTCCCTCCAAAGCCCCCCTGCCCATTACCTCCCCTTCAAACAGCAAATACCAGGGTTGCCAACTGCCATTAAATTGAAGGACAGTTTGTAAAATCCATGATTTTTACGTCGGTCCATGAAAGTCTGTTATGGATATGCAGTCTGCATGTCAGTAATGGATATTCACAGACAGATGTAAAAATCACGGCTTTTACAAACTGTCCTTGAATTTAGGCTAGGGTCACACTACTGCGGGTGGTTGTCAGGTGCTGGAATCTCAGCTGTTCCTGCACCCACAACCAAAACACGCTGCTTTTTATACAGTGCCTTGCAAAAGTATTCACCCCCCTCGGCATTTTTCGTGTTTTGTTGCCTCACAACCTGGAATTAATATGGATTGCTTAAGGATTTGCATCATTTAATTTACAGAACATGCCCACAACTCTGAAGATGTGTTTTTTTTTTTATTGTGAAGCAAACAACAAATAGGACAAAATAATAGAAAAAGTCAATGTGCATAACTATTCACCCCCCTAAAGTCAATACTTTGTAGAGCCACCTTTTTGCGGCTATCACAGCTCCAAGTCGCTTTGGATAAGTCTCTATGAGCTTGCCACATCTTACCACTGGGATTTTTGCCCTTCCTCCTTGCAAAACTGCTCCAGCTCCTTCAAGTTGGATGGTTTGCGCTTGTGAACAGAAATCTTAAAGCCTGACCACAGATTTTCTATTTGATTGTGGTCTGGGCTTTGACTAGGCCATTCCAACACATTTACATGTTTTCCCTTAAACCACTCAAGTGTTGCTTTAGCAGTGTGTTTGGGGTCAATGTCCTGCTGGAAGAAGAACCATCCTAGCCTCAAATCACACACAGAGTGGTACAGGTTTTGCTCAAGAATATCCCTGTATTTAGCACCATCCATCTTTCCCTCAACTCTGACCAGTTTCCCAGTCCCAAATGCTGAAAAACATCCCCACGGCATGGTGCTGCTGTCACCACCATGTTTCACTGTGGGGATGGTGTTCTTTGGGTGATGTGATGTGTTGGGTTTGCGCCAGACATAGCGTTTTCTTTGATGATCAAAAAGTTCAATTTTAGTCTCATCTGACCAGAGCACCTTCCTCCATACATTTTGGGAGTCTCCCACATGCCTTTTCACAAACTCAAAACGTGCCATTTTGTTTTTTGCTGAAAGTAACAGCTTTCTTCTGGCCACTCTGCCAAAAAGCCCAACTCTATGGAGCGTACGGCTTATTGTCGCCCTATGTACAGATACTCCAGTCTCTGCTGTGGAACTCTGCAGCTCCACCGGGGTTACACCTTAGGTCTCTGTGCTGCCTCTCTGATTAATGCCCGTGAGTTTTGGTGTGCGGCCGTCTCTTGGCAGGTTTGCTGTTGTGCCATGTTCTTTCCATTTGGTTATGATAGATTTGATAGTGCTCCTAGGGATCAAAGATTTGGAGAGTTCCTTGGTCTTCATGGCAGTGTTTGGTTAGTGGTGCCTCTTGCTTAGGTGTTGCAGCATCTGGGGCATTTCAAAAAGGTGTGTATATGTAATGACAGATCATGTGACACTTAGATTGCACACAGGTGGACATCATTTCACTAATTATGTGACTTCTGAAGGTAACTGGTTGCACCAGAGCTTTTTATGGGCTTCATAACAAAGGGGGTGAATACATACGCACATGTCAATTATTTTTTTTATTTCTGAAAAATAGTTTTATGTATATATTTTTCTAATTTTACTTCACCAACTTAGACTATTATGTTCTGATCCATCACATATAATTCAGATTAAAAAAACATTGAACTAAAGGCTGTAATGTAACAAAATAGGTAAAAAGCCAAGGGGGTGAATACTTTTGCAAGGCACTGTAGACACGCAAGGCTGCCAGTCATTCTTAATGGCCCCGCATTTTCAGGTGCGGGAAATGACAGGAAATTGCCCAGCCATTGCGGTTCAAAACTGGTGCAGGAACCTTTTTCCTGCATTAAACGCAGGCACAGCAGCCCATTCAAATGAACGGGCTGCTGTGCCCAAGCAAATACGGCCCAAACAATTCCTCTTCTTCCAAAGTGGCCCAGGAAGGTCAAAAGGTTGGACACCACTGATACAGAAGCTGTAATAATCTTGAGGTGTTAACTCTGGTAGAATAATTTATTAGTGAGTCCACGTCAGTCCGAACAGTAGTTTAGGGCTTTACTAAACAAACGTAAAGTAAGGTTCACAAACAGTTGGCCATGCAGGGAATTTTCACAAGCACGACATATTGGGGCAGCACAGTGGCCAAGCGGTTAGCACTTCCACTTAGCAGCACTAGGGTCATCGGTTTAATTCCCAACCATGGCACTACCTGAAGTTTGCATGTTCTCCCTGTGCCTGCGTGGGTTTCCTCTGGTTACTCTTGTTTTCTCCCACACTCCAAAGAAATCTGGGTAGGTTAACCACCTGCCGACTGGCTATACATCAGTAAAGTGGCATCGGCGGCTAGCGGTCTGGCCCGTGGGTCCCGCAGACTCAATGTCTGCCAGTGGCCCACGATCGTGACACAGAGAGGCAGAACGGGAAGATGCCTATGTAAACAAGCCATTACCCTGTTCTGCCTAGCAACATGACAGGGATCTACTGCTCCCAGTGATCGGGAGCAGTGATCTCTGTCATGTTCTACTGAGCCCATCTCCCCTACAGTTAGAACACACTGAGGGAACACACTTAACCCCTTGATAGCCCCCTAGTGTTTAACCCCTTCCCTGCTAGTGACATTTACACAGTAATCTGTGTTCCTTTTTTTTAGCACTGATCGCTGTATGGTCAATGGTCCCTAAATAGTGTCAAAAGTGTCCGATCTGTCCGCTGCAATGTTGCAGTCACGATAAAAATCGCAGATTGCCGCCATTACTAATTAAAAAAAATCATAAAAAATGCCATTAATCTATCCCCTATTTTGAAGACGCGATAACTTTTGCGCAAACCAATATACAGTTATTGCGAATTTTTTTTTACCAAAAATTTGTAGAAGAATACATATTGGCCTAAACTGAGGAAGAAATTATTTTTTTTATATTTTTTGGGGGGATATTTATTATAGCATAAAGTAAAAAAAATATTGCTTTTTTTCAAAATTGTCGCTTTTTTTGGTTATAGCGCGAAAAATAAAACTGCAGATGTGATCAATTACCACCAAAACAAAGCTTTATTTGCGGGGGGAAAAAAAAAATGTCAATTTTGTTTGTGCGGTCGTGCAACATTGTACCCAATCGTCAGTTGGTCAGGAAGGGGGTAAATCCTTCCGGGGCTGAAGTGGTTAATAGGTTCCCGTCTATATTGGCCCCGGTATGTGTATGTATGCATGTGAGTTAGGGACCTTAGCTTGTAACCTTCTAAAGGTAGGTACTGATGTGAACGTACAATATATATGTTCAAAGTGCTGCTAAACTGACAGCGCTATATAAGTACCTGTAATAAATATAACGAAAATACTCAGCCTGTAGTTACAGCTCCCTGCTGTACGTTCCCATCCTTGGCCTCTCAATATGGGTTCTCCAGACACTCTGAGCTTTCTCGTTTCTCTGAGGCTTACAGATTCCCTCAGTCCTCTGGACTTGCCTAGTTATCCCAGACTCACTAAGCCACCAACTCTCTCAATTCTATGGACACAGAATCTCTTCTCCAGCAGGAAGCGCAGTCTCTTGAGAAGAGCACCTCTGTCTCCCAGAAGAAGCACACATCTGTCACCAAATGGAAGCATTGATCTATGGCTATGCCAAAGCCCATGAGCCTGCTGATCTGCTGCAAGACCTGAACACTGGGTTGGAGATTTCTTCTCTCCCAGAGCACTTCCAAATCTCTACAATTACAGAGCCCAATCCAGGAATACTAAAATCCAGAGAAAGCTGTAAATACAGTTCTCTCTGCTCATAATTTGATACTTCCGAGTCCTGTACTCTACATAAGTGTGAACCCCTTGTCCATTTAACAAACATTTTCACAGAGGCAGGGCCTCGAATTGTCACAAGGGGCAAGTACTGAACCTGCAAGGTATTTACACAGAACTTGCTGAATTTAGCACAACGCCTATGTTCACAGGGTAGCAGTAGTAATACGCTGAACACTCCCAGTGTCCTCCCTCAGCGACGCCTTCATCTCTAATATGGGAACAGCTTGTGGCTTCACAGCTGGGTGTCTGATGCGCATGTTCGAGCAGCGCTGCCCCAAAGTCTTCTAGGACCTGTCATATGTCCCAGAAGACTTTGGGAGGGAGAGCTTCTGCTACGGTCGCCTAAGTGACCAGAACGGAAGTGGGAGCAGGTACCTGTCAAATTCGGGTACCTGCCGCCCCCCCCCCCCCCCCCCCAAAAAAAGCTCAGTTTCACAAACGGGAGACGGGGTGGAGGCCTTAAAGCAGAAGTTCCCCTTTTGGGTGAAACTCTGCTTTAAGGAATCACAAAGCAAAACCTAATCTCAGATTTCCTGCATTTGCTGGACCTCTCAGCTCAGACACACTCAAATCTATCGAGAGCAATAATTCCCCCTTTCTGTAGGATAAAGCACATATTCAAACACTATGGGGTAAATTTACTAAAACTGGAGAGTGCAAAATCTGATGCAGCTGTGCATAGTAGCCAATCAGCATTTAACTTCAGCTTGTTCAATTAAGCTTTGACAATTAGCTCTTGTTCACACTGGAGCGACTTATGCGATTCGATAGGTCACATCACATGACAAGTTGCATCCTTTTGCCAGCAACCACACTGCTCAAATCGGTGTAACGCTCACTTTGCGGTGCCACATCGATTTGAAAAAGTAGTACATGCCCATTAGTTGATTTTGGATGCGACATCTGTGCATGAAGCAACACAGGTGTCTTCAAATTCGCACTGAGATGCAGCTTTGAAAATCGTGCGATTTCAGATGAAGTCGCAGTCAACGTGAACGAGGGCAAAAAAACCTGGAAGCCGATTGGTTTCTATGCAGAGCTGCACCAGATTTTGCACTCTCCAGTTTTAGTTAATCAACCCCTATATCCATTTGTAAAACAAGAATGCAGCTTCCTGAGCATTTCGGACACTTCAAAACAGTTAGTCAAAAAGAAGTAACTTGGAAAACTACAGTCTTGTAACAAAATCAGGTCAGTGCTTTCCTAACAGGATGCTAAACCTATTTACAGTATCTCTGTGGAACACTGTGTAGCAGAGAAACAATAAAAATTATATTATTTAACACACACACACACACACACTTAGGCAAGTTATATATTTTTGAGGATTCATTTCATTAACCACTTCCATACCAGGTCTATTCAGGCACTCCTTTCCTTCATGTAAAAATCATAATTTTTTTGCTAGAAAATTACTCAGAACCCCCAAACATTATATATGCTTTTTTTTAGCAGAGACTCTAGGGAATAAAATGGCCATCGTTGCAACTTTTTACGTCACACGGTATTTGCGCATGAATTTTTCAAACTTTTTTTTGGAAAAAAGTTTAATTTAAAAAAAAAAAACATAAAGTTAGCCCAATTTTTTAGTATAATGTGAAAGATGAGGTTTCGCTGAGTAAATAGATACCTAGCAT